>NC_073228.2:96057500-96275000 GCF_029281585.2 Gorilla gorilla gorilla | reverse complement strand
TAATGCAGAAGAAATGAGCTTTGGTCAGGTATACATACTTCCTGTTCTGCCAGAACTGGAACTTCCTTTTATCAATTCAGTTATTAAAACAACCCAAGCAGTCTCCCTCTCACAGCAATTTTCCTACCACCTACTTTTCTGAGAAAATGAAAGTCAATAGCCACTCACTGTTCAATCTATATTTTATGGTTTCTATCTGCACTGTTCTACGGAAACAGCTCTCACCTGAGTCCCTAATGACCTCCTTGATATTAAATCAAGCACAATTTTCATAGCTGTAGTAAAAAGGAGGGACTTTCAGAGTGCAAATGCTTGATGCTACACGTACTAGCTGTGTGACCTTGGGAACTTGCTTCACCTTTCTGCTCCTCTGTACTCTTACATGCAAAATTGTGAGAATATTAGTATTCATCTTTTAAGGTTGCTGTAAGTATTAAATAAACTAATCTATATAAGGTGCTAAGGAAGTACTTGGCAACTTGTAAGCATTAAATTGGAGTTAGTTCTTTTTAATTGTTGATGTATTGATTTTATCAGCATTCTGTACCGATCACTCTGCTTCTTAAAACACCCTTTTTTCCTTACTTCATATCAAGTCAATTCAATATCACAAAAGTCTCCTGAATTCTTTCCATATATATATGCACTCAGTGAAGTGCAGACTACCATTATCTTTGGCATGGTTATAACAGGCCTATATGTGTTTATCCACACAGCTGTACCATTTAGACAAAGTCCTCTTGCTGTCATGCAAATCTGATTATTCATTGCTTTATTTAAAACTATTCAATGTTTTTCTACTGGTTTTACAATAATGCAAAATTTCTTAAAGTGGCCCCAAATGATCAGACCCAAATCTCTATGTATTCGGCCTCTTTTCATAGCCAGCTTACCCCTTTCTCTCATCTCCAGTCACAGTAAACGCTCTTTTAGTCCTTTTTGATGACCATCTCTCCTCCTACCAATATGCCTGAAATGCTTTTATCTCTCTTCTTTGACTAAAAAATCCTTACTCATCCTTCAGACCTTAACTCAATGATGACAGTTTTAGAAAGGTTTTCTGTGACCTTCCTGTCTATTCCAAATTCTACCATTAAATGCACTGAGGAAAACATGTGTTTTTCTTTCTTATTAGCTATTATATTTGCAAGTTTATATTTTATTTGTGTGATTTTTTTAAAAGTAATATTTGTTTATCTGCATGAGATTATAAGTCCCATGGGAGCAGAGTGGTGTTGAATTTTGATCTTTACTGTATGCTTGAGCCTAGCACCATGGTGAATTAATGCATTTATTGTGCCCTTTGTCATTGAATTTACTAGATAATAGGCTGAGTTCAGCAAATGTTAGATCATTTCCTTTTATACATTTGTCATATTCTACCTTGCAGAAACTCCATGTACACCCAGCTTATTTCCTATGCCAAATGTAAACTCTTTGAAGGCAAATATTGTGTTTTTTTTCAACATTTGTGCCATGTATTAATTTCTTACTGGTGGTATAACAAAATGCCATAAATTTTGTGGCTTAAAAACACAAATATCTTATATTTCTTGAGGTCAGAAGTCAGAAATGGGTTCCACTGGGCTGAAATAAAGGATTGTCAGGATTATGTTCCTTCTGAAAGCTGTAGGGGAGAATCCTCTTCCTTGCCTTTTCCAACTTCTAGAGGCTGCCTAGTTCCTTGCCTTGTGGCTCCCTTCCAACCTCTTCCAACCTGCTGTTCAAAAGATAGCAACGGCCATTTGAAATTTTCTGACATTGTATCCCTCTGATTCTCATGGGTCTGCCTGTTCTTTCACTTATCAGGCCCTTGTGATTAGATTGAGCTCACCTGGATCATCCAGATGACCCTTCAGATCTCAAAGTCAATTGATTAGCAATCTTAATTTCATCTGAAACCTTAATTCCCTCTTATCATAAGTTCAGGGAATTATGGTGGGTCATTTGTGGGCTATTATTCCATCTACCACAGACCTCAATATCACCTTACATAGTGTTTTACATACAGTACATGATCCAGAAATTTTTAACATAAAATGTAATCTACAAGGAAACTTGAAATCATATAATTATTAAGTCATGTAACATTGAGGCTTAGAATGTAGCTTAGTGGCTAAATAGATCTTCATCTTATATATAAGGGAAGACAGGAGACTTGAGAAAGTACTCTATGTCACGTTTCATTAATGGCAAAAGCGAGATGCCACATTAAACTTTTAGTCCCTAGCCTAGGAGTCTTTCATATAGTTTATTAATGAAAGTTGGGAAGAATATGTGACAACTCATTGTAGCTCATAAATTTTGACTTCAAGCTCAATTACCTTTAAATTTTTCTATGAAATAGAAAAATATTTTTCTTACAGGCCACGTTGCTGGACAGGAAAAGAAGAAAAAACAGATTTAACTTATAATTAAAGGAATTTAAGTGACATGTAATAATTATCCTCTTAAGACCTTTTGATACACAGACTGAGGGATTTATTACACAACATTTTTTATAAAAGTATTTCAAGGATTATCAGAATTTTTAAAATATTTTAAATTATTCTATGTAAATATGTATTCACAAAGACTTTAGACAACCAGATACAACTTTTATATTTGCTAACAGGCAGAATAATTATTTAGAATTGATGTCAAATACAAAACAAAATTGGATGTTTTTAAAAGAGGAATAGGAGAGCATTGTATAAATAAAATGGAACTAGATCTTGATGATAATCATTTCAGCCACCTAACCACCATTTATTCAACTCTGCATTGGACATAAAATTATCTGCTTCAAAGAATGTTATGCTTATGAAATGGATTGTTGTACATGGAAACAGCAATGAAATGCTTAGCTTATGTAAGTCACCAAAAATTTTTTTTTTTAGTTTCCCTTCTTTCTCTTTCCACATCTAAAGATAAATAATGGGTAATTCAAATCAGTATAAATTATGGAGGATTTTAAAATGTAATTACATCTTTGATGTATAATATGTATTTTTCACTTTTGTCTCTTTTAACTTCCAAATGATGAAGTAATATGAAGTAATGGAATCAGACAAATCTGGATTTGTATCCTGGCTCCTTCATTTTCTACTCAAATAGTTCAGTTTCTATATCTCATTTGGAAAATTTCTCATGGAAGTTATTGTGAAAATTAAACAAAATAATCCATACATAGTCCTTAGTTCTCTCTTATTTTTATCCTACACTACCTGGCATCTTCCCACTCTTCTGCTGTTCTATTCTTGCTGTTCTAATTAATCTTTCTCCTAAATGATTTTGAGAGTTTCCCAAAGGACTGCTTCTACTTCTGATTGTCCCTCACTCCAATCATACTGACGTTGGATGTATGTTCTCCGAGCATGGCCCTGGCCATGTGATTGCTCTGTCCTCAAATATTTTATACTCCCACTATCAATGAAATACATTTGTAGATGTTTTTTGAAGTGTCAGCCCAGCTCCACCATCATCTCAGAGAAATTCTCCCATAGAAATGAACCTAGGAAAAGAACACTCACCCAAGTTGAAACTATAAAATTTCCTCCTAATGGAGTTTGACATTGAGATGGAAACACACTGGTCATGCTCTTATGCTAGAGATGAGAGATTAAAACATTGACGAGCAGAACCAGTGGTTTGTGAGGTACACCTGCAAATTGATAACAAATTCCCTCTTTTGCTTATGATAATGGGGTGCACTTTAGTTACTTCAAACTGAAAATGACTAAGACAATAACAAACCAGATACTGAAATCTTACCGATCTTTTTTCATACTTTGTTTGTGTCAATCAGATGTTTCATTTTTAGGCCTTTCGCTTCCTTGTTTCTGTACTTTGGCAAACATATTTCAATTGTAGTTCCTTGTCCAGAATGTTCTTTTTTGGTTCCAAATTTCTCTGAATATAAATATAATTTCTTTTTAATCATGCTCTAATACAATAAAATGTTTTTCAAGTGAGAGAACATACCTTCTTCTTTTGAGCCTCCATAACCTATGTTTTTATGACTCTATATTATTCTGATCTTTATTTTTGGTTCTCCCCAAGTTTTTCACATTTATCTTTATAAGACAACTTAACCCTTTTTTGTTCTGAAAAGAAACACAAAAATAAATTACCTAATGATAGCTTTATATTACTAAAATTTTATATCATTTTATATGACTCGGTTGACTATGAATTCCTTGAATACATATTCCACATATTATTCATTATTTGATATTGTCAAATGATGCCTAGAATAGGCATTATAGACATTTAGAAAGTTTGCTAAACTGTTCATTTAAATGATATCCATAAGAACCTTTATGGTTTTGAAATGCAAATATAAATTATTTCATTAAATTTATGACTAATGTATAAAAGATGTGAATGTTCTACTCTAAAGTTATTAGATTCAGACATAAATAATTTTATACAAATTCATATCATTCTATATTGACTTCCTAGGAAGCTCTCATGCTTGGTGCTTTAGTGACAATGGCTAGTTCTTAAAGAGATGTGACAATGAAAATATAACTTCCCCTAAGGCTTCTCTATTAGTCACGGTTCTCCAGAGAGACAGAACCAACAGGAGATAGATTAGATAGACAGACAGACAGACAGACAGACAGACAGACAGATAGATAGATAAAGAGGGGATTTGTTAGGGTAATTGATTCACACAATTATGGAGGCTAAGCAGTCACACAATAGACTGTCTGAAAGCTGGAGATCCTGGGATGCTGATAGCATAGCTCACTGCAAGTCTGAAGTCCTTGAGAAGTCAATGGTGTAACACTCAATCTGAGGTCAAAAGTCTGAAAACTTGGGGGCCACTGGTGTAAGTTCTAAAGTCCAAAGGCCAGAGAGCCTGGAGTTCTGAGAAACAAGGGCAGGAGAAGACAGGTGTCCCAGCTTGAAGGAGAAGACAAAAGAGCAAATTCTCCTTTCCTTTGCCTTTTTGATTTATCCAGGTCTCAACCTATTGGATGTTGCCTCCTCACATCTGGTGAGCGTAGTTCTTACTCAGTCCACTAATTCAAATGCCAATGTCTTCCAGAAACATTCTCACAGACACACCTAGAAATAATCCTTTACCAATTATCTGGGTATCCCTTAACCTAGACAAGTTAACATTGAAAATTAACAATCACATCTCTCTTTCTCATCTAGTATCTCTCTATTTGAAGGAAAACTATTATTCTTATTAATATCTGTTGGATGAATAAAAAGAATATATAATTACAAAAATGGAGTTATCTTCTGTCTTAGATATTCATATGTGATAATATAATAATTTCTTGTTATATCTTCTTTCCACTCCTTATGATCCTATCCTATGGGATAGTCTCACTTATTTATTGATCTCCTTAAAAGAGTATGATATCATAGCTAATTTTTATCCTCATAGAACAATTTATTAAAATTGGGATGTTTTAAGAAAAAGAACCTAAAAATGTCTAACAGTTTTGTCATTATGTTTGTTTATTACTGGCATATTACTTTTTGTGTGAGTACTATAAAAGTTCAACTAAAGAGTTTGTAACAAATTGTTTTAGTTATTTATTTCTGTGTCGCCAAGTATCTCAAAATATACTGGCTTAAACCAATGACTATTTCAATATTTCTTGATGGGCACTGCTCAGCTGGGCAATTCTTCTGGTCTTGTGGTGTTGACTAAAGTCACTGTTCATACTCAACTGGCAGATGGGCTTGTCTAGAGGGTTTGGCATCTGATGAGGATCACTGAGAGGCTAACTTTAGCAGCAGAGGCTTCTCCAGTACGGTAGTGTCAAGAACTGTGAAGGCTCTAGGATTTTACACAAACTGTAAGCAACTAGCCTATGCCAGTTCAGTGGATGTTAGTAGAAGACATTAAACTTGTAGATCACAAATGAATGACTTCATTACTCAAAACACAAGAAATAGCATCAGCATAAGCATATTTGTATCCATTTCACATGTCTCTGAGTCCCACAGGGTAAGGCAGATGGTCCTAGGTGGATACCAGCACACACAGTGGGTTGTATTTCAGAAAAGAAATCCCAAGCTTAGGTAACCTGAATATTTTATAATGGTTGGTAATCATGCCTGCCATCTGCGCTGAAGGGAGATACTTTCTGTATCTTTCAAGCAATAATGGATCAACATTTTCCAAAATGTGATGAGAAAACATGAACAGAAGAAATTCAAATTAAACCATACCTACTAACATCATAGCAAAAACTGCTGCAAATAAAATATAAAATAAAAATCTTAAAAATAGTAAAAGAAAAAACATGCATTGTATTCATAAAAACAATATGATGTAAATGATATATGACATAAATTGTGGCTGAATTCTTATAAAAATAATTTTGGCCAGAATAAAATGTAATGACAGTTTTGAATAAAGAAAAATGTGCCATAAAATTTTATATCCAGTGAAAATATCCATCCAAAATGAGTTGAAATGAGCATATTTTCAGATGAAAAATAGTTGAGAGAATTCATTCCCAGAAGACCTAGACTATATGAGATTCAAAAGGGGGTTATTGAAGCTTATGGAAAATTATAGCAGTTGGAAATTCAGAATGATTGGAACTAAATGAATATCACTGAGAATGGCAAATACATGTGTAAATGTAGAAAACTATGCTATCAGTATAGACTGATACATCAAGGAAACATATTGTAATATCAGCAATCATGAAAAAATAATAAAGATAGAAATAGGTAAAGAGAAAATAAAGTCATTAAAATGAAACACTAAAACTTACTAGGTTTATCTAAATAAAAGCAGGAATGAGGGACAGAAGAAAAGAGAAAGATTAGTTTTAAAACACACTGAAAAAAATAGCTGACTTAAATCCAAACACATAATTAATGTTAGGTGTCTATGGACAAAACATTCATATTAAAAGCAGATATTTTTAGAATTTATTTGAAAACAGACTATGATTAAAGGCAGTCTATAAGTGATATAATTAAACATACAGATGAGAAGTAGACTGAATGTAAGGGATTGAAAACGTATTATGCCACCTTTATGAAGGAGAAAACTAAGGTGACTTTATTAATATTAAACAAATTAAAGAAAGGGGTTTCACTAGAGGTAAAAGGATTGATTTTATAATGAGAAATGAACAATGTACCCAGAATACATAAAATAATATATTTGTATAAATGTAATAATAATTTATATAGCAATGTTATACAGGTGCTGTATAGCAATGTTTATATAGCAATGTTATACCTGTGTTATAAAATGCAACACAGAAGACAAATTATTTTCAAACATATATGAAATGTTCACAAAAATAGCCCATATGTTGGGTCATATAATTGGTCTCAATAAATTTCAAAATTACGTTAAAACAAGTAATAATAAAATATTTAAAAATACAGAAATAATTTAAAATTAATTTACATTTTCTAAATTGCTAATGGGTCAAAGAAGTCAGAAGATAAATTAGAAAATATTTTGAACTAAATTAATAACTAAATGCAACATATACAAATATATGTGATGTAGCTAATGAAATGCTAAAATGGAAGTTATTAGCTTCAATTGTTGATATTACAAAAGAGGAAAGGCTTAAAATCAATAATAACATTTTCCAATTTAAGAAGATAGCAAGTCGAATAAAGGAAATGGTAAATATGGCAGTAGAAATTAATGGACTAGAAGAAGGCAAGAAGCATACAAAATCAATAAAGCAAAAAGTTGGCTATGTGCTAAGATAGTAAAATTGGTAAACCCCTAGAAATAATGAACCAAAAGATGGAAAAGAGAAATTACTACTAGAAATATAAACAGTCTTATACCAATAAACAACTTTATGCTCAAATTATTTCTCTGCTGAATTTTATGAAATATTTAAGAGATGAATAATACCAATCTTGCACAATCTACTTAATCAAAAAGGAGAGAAAACTTCTTCTGAACTTGTTATATGGTGAGCATAAGCCTGTTGCCAAAGCCATACAAAGGCATTACAAGAAAAAAAATTCTAGTATCTTTTAGGAACATTATCATAAACATCTTAAGTGAATAAAAGCAATTCAAATTTAGCAAAATGTAAAATAATACATTATAACCAAGTGATGCTTATCATAAGAATATTTTAAGAATATTTTGATGTTTCTAGCATTGTTTTATATTCAAGATTATATTAGCTATTTAGAGTCTTTAGCAATTGCATGCAAATTTTAGTATTGTTTCTTCTATTTCTGTGAAAGATGCTATTGGAATTTTGATAGAAATTGCATTGAATCTGTAGATTGCATTGAGTGGCATAAACATTTGACAATATTCATCCTTCTGACCCATGAACATAGAATATGTTGCCATTTGTGTCTTCAATTTTATTTGTCAGTCCTTTACAGTTTTTAGTGTACACAATTTTCTCCACTTTGGTTACATTTATTCCAAGCATTTTATTCTTTTTGATGCTATTGTAAATAAAAATATTTTCTTAATTTTTTTGGATAGTTCATTGTTAGCATATGGAAACACAACTGATTTTTGTGTGTTGATTTTGTATCTTGCAACATTACTGAATTAATTTATTAATTTTAACAGGTTTTTGGTAGTCTCAGCATTTTCTATATATAAGATAAGGTCATATGGAACAGAGATCATTTTACTTCTTTTCCAATTTGGATGTTTTTTTCCTTGCCTGGTTGCTCTGGCTATGACTTCCAGTGCTATGCTGAAGAGAAGTGGCAAGAGTGGGCATTCTTGACTTGTTCCTGATCTTAGAGGAAAAGTTATCACCTTTTCACTATTTAGCATGATGTTAGCTGCAGACTTGCAATAGCTGGCCTTTATTTTATTGAAGTACATTCCTTCTATACTTAATTTGTTAGGAGTTTTTATTATGAAAGTATGTTGAATTTACTAAGTGCTTTTTTTGTAGCTATTGAGATGATCATGATTTTTGTTCTTCGTTCTCTTAAAGTGGTATATCACATTTATTGACTTGCATATGTTAAACCATTCTAGAATCCTAGGGATAAATCTCACTTGATCATGGTGTCTGATCCTTTGAATATCCTGTTGAATTCCTGATTTCAAATTATATTAATATAGTAATCAAAACAGTGTGCTACTGTCATGAACACAGACACAGACTGATGGAATAAAATAGAAAGCAAAGAAATAAACCCTGTGTATACAGTCAACTAATTTTTGACAAAATTGTCTATAATACACAAAGGACAGTCTTGATAAATGGTGTTAAGAAAATTGGATATCCACATGCAAATAAATGAAATTGAATTCTTACCTTACATCATAGGCAAAAATCAACACAAAATGGTTTAAATATTTAAATATAAGACCTGACACCACAAAACTCCTAGAAGAAAACGTTGGGCAAAGTTTCATGAAATTGGTCTTAGCAATTATTTTTTGGATATGACCCCACAGCATAGACAACAAAAGCAAAAACAAATAAGTGTGACCATATTAAACTAAAATGTTTCTGCACAGCAAGGAAAACAATCAACACAATGAAAGGGCAACCCATGAAATGGGAGACAATATTTCTAAACCATATGTCTGATAAGGAGTTAATATCCAAAATATCTAAGAAACTCAAACAAGTAAATAGCAAAAAAAAAAAAAAAAGCAAAATAACTCAATTAAAAAATGACTAAAGGACCTGAGCAGACATTTTTCTAAAGAAAACATAAAAATGGTTACTAGGATATGAAAATGTGCTAAACATTATAAATTATCAAAGAAATGCAAATCAAAATGTATTACCCTCATTTAATCATTCCACAATGTATTATATAGGGAGAGAGAAATATTACATTATATCCTATAAATATATCCAATTATTTGTCAATTAAAACTAAAATAAAATATTTTTAAAAATGATATTACCTCACACCTATTAGAATAATTATTATCAAAAAAGTCAAAAGATAACAAGCTTTGATGAGGATATAAAGAAAACGGAACACTTATACATTGCTGGTGAAAAGGTAAATTAGTAGAACTCATATACATGTATATACATACATACATAAAAGAGAATATCATTCAGCCTTGAAAAAGGAGGTCCTGACATTTGCAAAAGCATAGATAAACCCATAGGTCCAAGGAAACATGCATGTGCTCACATATATATGGAATTTTAAAAAGTCAAACTCATAGAAAGAGTAGAATGGTGGTTACAAGAAGTTGGGAGTTGGGGGATATGAGGAGATGTTGGTCAAAGGGTACAAACTTTCAGTTATAAGGTGAATAAGTTCTAGAGATCTGAAAAGACCAATAAGTTCTGAAATTAAAGGAGTAATACATAGTCTACCAACCAAAAATATCTCAAGACCAGACAGATTCACAGCTGAATTCTACCAGATGTACAAAGATGAACTGGTAGCATTCCTACTGAAACAATTCCAAAAAATTGAGGAGGAGGGACTCCTCTCTAACTCATTCTACGAGGCCAGCAACAGCCTGATACCAAAACCTGGCAGTGATACAACAAATAAAGAAAACTTCAGGCCAATATCCTTCATGAACATTGATGCAAAAATCAACAAAATACATGCAAACTGAATCCAGCAGCATATCGAAAGCCTTATTCACCATGATCAAGTAGGCTTCATCCCCAGGATGCAAGGTTGGTCCAATATATGCCAATCAATAAATGTGATTCATCACATAAGCAGAACTAAAGACAAAACCCACAGGATTATCTCAATAGATGCAGAAAAGGCTTTTGATAAAATTCAGCATCCATTCATGTTAAAAACTCTCAATAAACTTGGTACTGAAGGAACATGCCTCAAAATAATAACAGCCATATGTAACAAACTCACAATCAACAGCATACTGAATGGGCCAAAGCCAGAAACATTCTTCTTGAAAACTGGCACAAGACAAGGATGCCCTCTGTCATCACTTCTATTCAACATAGTATTGGAAGTTCTGGCCAGTGCAATCAAGCAAGAGAAATAAATAAAGGCCATCCAAACAGTAAGAGAGGAAGTCAAATTATCCGTGTTTGCAGATGACATGATCCTATATCTGGAAAACTCCACAGTCTCTGCACAAAAGCTTCTTAAGCTGGTGAACAACTTCAGCAAAGTTTCAGTACACAAAATCAATGTGCAAAAATCCCTAGCATTTCTATACACCAACAGTCAAGCTGAGAGCCAAATCAGGAACAAACTCCCATTCACAACTGCTACAAAAAGAATAAAATATGTAAGAATACAGCTAACTAGGGAGGTAAAAGATTTCTATGAGGAGAACTACAAACCACTGTTCAAAGAAATCACAGGAGACACAAACAAATGAAAAAACATCCATGTTCATGGATAGGAAGAATCAACATCATTAAAATGGCCATACTGCCCAAAGCAATTAACAAATTGAATGCTATTCCTATTAAACTAACATTGACATTCTTCACAGAACTAGAGAAAGCTATTTTAAAATTCAAATGGAAACAAAATAGAGCCCCAAGAGCCAAAGCAATCCTAAACAAAAATAACAAAGCTAGTGGCATCACCCTATTTAACTTCAAACTCTAGTACAGGGCTACAGTAACCAAAACAGCCTGGTACTGGTACAAAAACAGATATATGGACCAATAAAACAGAACAGAGAACCCAGAAATAAGACCACACACCTACAACTATCTGATCTTCAACAAACCTGACAAAAACCTTTCTCAATAAATGGTGCTGGGATAACTGGCTAGCCATATGCAGGAGGTTGAAACTAGACCCCTTCCTTACACCATATACAAAAATTAAAATAAGATGGATTAAAGTTAATATGCAACCCAAAACTATAATATAAAAAATTCTGGAAGACAACATAGGCAATACCATTTAGGACATAGACACAGACAAAGATTTCATGAAGAAGACACCCAAAGCAATTGCAACAAAAGCAAAAATTGACAAATGGGATCTAATTAAATGAAAGAGCTTCTGCACAGTGAAAAAAACCTGTCAACAGAGTAAACAGACAACCTAGAGAATGGGAGAAAAATCTTGCAAACTATGAATCCAACAAAGGTCTAACATCAAGCATCTATAAGGAACTTAAGCAAATTTACAAGAAAAAAACAATCCCATAAATAAGTAGGCAAAGAACATGAACAGACACTTGGCAAAAGAAGACATACATGCATCCAGCAATCATTTGTAAAAAAAAAAAAAAAAAAAAAAAACTCAACATCACTGATCATTAGAGAAATGCAAATCAAAACCACAGTGAGATACCATCTAACACCAGTCAGAATGGCTATTACTAAAAAGTAAAAAAACAACAGATACTGGTAAGGTTGTGGAGAAAAGGGAACACTTATACACTGTTAGTGGGAGTGTAAATTAGTGTAGCCATTGTGGATGACAGTGTGGCAATTCCTCAAAGACCTAAAGACAGAAATAGCATTCTACTCAGCAACCACAGTATTAGGTACATATCCAAAGGAATATAAATCATTCTGTTATAAAGACACATGCACACATATGTTCATTGCAGCACTACTCACAATAGAAAAGACATGGAATTAACATAAATGCCCATCAATGATAGACTGCACAAAGAAAATGTGGTACATATACACCATGGAGTACTATAGCCATAAAGAGAGCGAGATCACGTCCTTTGTAGAGATATGGGTGGAGCTGGAGGCCATTACCCTTAGCACACTAACACAGGAACAGAAAACCAGATACTGCATGTTCTCACTTACAAGTGAGAGCTAAATGATGAGAACACATGGACACACAGAAGTGAAAAATACACACTGGGGCTTTCAGAGGTCGGAGGTTGAGAGGAGGGAGAGGACTGGGAAAAATAACCAGTAGGTACTAGGCTTAATACCTGCATGATGAAGTAATCTGTACAACAAATCATGACACAAGTTTACCTATGTAGCAAACCTGCATTTGTATCCCTGAACCTAAAACTTAAAAAATTTTTAAAAATAAAGATGGTTGTAAGGATAGAAAAAATAAATAAGCAAGTTCTGTACAGCATGGGGAATTTAGTTAGTAATAATGTATGGTACATTTGAAATTTGCTAAGAGAGTAGATCTTAAATATTCTGATCCCACCCACCCACATCCCTACACACTGACACACACACAGAGCTAATTGTGTAAAGTAATTAGCATGATTGCAGGAATGATTTCACAATGTATATGTGTACCAAAACATCAAAGTGTCTAGCTTTCATATATAGAACTTGATTTGCAATCATACCTCTATAAAAATAAAAAAAATAATGTAAGGATATTTTAATATTTGAAATTGAGTTGTGTAATTCACCATATTAACAGAATAAAGGAAGAAATTAGCCATCTTAATAGATGCAGAGAAAGCACTTGATAAAATGTAGTACCCACTCTTGATAATAACATAGAATAGGAGAAATCTTCCTCAATTTGCAATGGGCATAAACCAAAAAATTTACAGCTAACTTTGTACTTAATAATGAAATACTATACTTGTTCTCCCTAAGAGCCAAAACAATGAATAGATGTGTACTCTCAACATTTCCATTTTTATCAATATTTTATTAGAGGTTTTACCAGTGACATAGGGCAAGGAAAACAAATACGTTTTGGAATAGAAGAAATAAAATTGCTTCAATTTATAGAGGAAATAATATTCTAGGAAAAAAAGAAACCCAAGTAATCTACAAAGCAAATACAAGAACTAATGGTGGGTTTAGGAAAGTTACAGTGTCTGAGACTCCTAAACAAAAGTCAGTTATATTTCTATTTACTTGCAGCAAACAAATAAAAATGAAAATAAAAATAAAAAAGCAATTCCATTCATGTATCAAAAATCATACAAACAATAGCAAACTGCTGAGAGAAGATCAACAATAAATAAATGAAGATACATACCACATACATATGTCAATTCTTCCCAAATTGATCTATAGATCCAACTCAATTTCAATAGGATATACATATATGTATATCTGCATGTACATGTGTGTATATATGTACATATATGTATAGACATAGATACACATGTATACATATATACATGTATACATATACAGATAGAGATCTGTATACATGTGTGCATATATACATGTATTCATATTTTTAGGTATTTGCTTATTTTTTGAAACAGTGTGTCTTGCTCCATTGTCCAGGCTGGGGTGCAGTGGCATGATTTGGGTCACTGCAGCCTTGACCTCTTGGGCTTAAGTAGCTGGGACTAGAGGGGCACACCACCATGCCCACTTAATTTTTGTCTTTTTGTAGAGATGAGTACTTTCTATGTTGTCCAGGCTGGTCTCAAATTCCTGACCCCAAGCGATCCTCCCGCTTCAGCCTCCCAGTGTTGGGATTACAGGTGTGACCCACTGCACCTGGCCCATGTGTTTATATATTGAGAGAAAGAAAAAGACATAGATTGTTTCTAAAATGAATATAATTATATAAAGGCCAAAAAATAACTTTTTTCTAATTTAATTTAATTTTTTATTATGCTTTAAGTTCTGGATTACATGTGCAGAACATGCAGGTTTGTGGGTATACACTGGTATACATGTGCCATGGTGGTTTTCTGCACCCATAGTTATACTACCTAATTTCGAGTTTTACTGTATAGCTACAGTAATGAAGAGAGTAAAATATTGGCATAAAGATGGACAAACAGATAAGGGGAAGAGAATAGACAGTACAGAAAAGACCCATATTTATACTATGAATTCCTTTTTAATAAAGACATCAAAGCATTTTAATGGAGGAACGAAGTATTTTCAACAAAGGGTGGAACAACTTGATATCCGTTGGGAAAAAAAATAACCCACAACCCTCATCTCACAAATATATTTGATAAATACGTTTGTCAAAATTCATGAAACTCAAAACTCAAAAACTCATACCACCCACAAAACATTAATAAGTCACAATTTCCATTTCACTCCATTTGTAAAATTTAAGTAGACATGAATCATAGATATAAATGCATAAGTTACAGCATAGGAAAAGAAATTTAAGGAGAATATCTTTACAAACTAGGGGAAAGCAGAGATCTCTTTGAGAGGGTATGTAGATAGCATTAGCCATAGAAATTAATAAATTAAACAACATCAAAGTTAAAATGTCTGCTTATCAATAGACACCATTAAGAAAATAAAAGACGACATACATTAGGTGAAACTATTCTCAGATCTAAACTCACAAAGGACTCATATTTAAAATATAGACAGAAATTCTATAACTCAGGAGTTAAATGATAAGCAGCCAAATAAAAAGTAGCCCAAAATAATATATTAATTTCACAAAGATAGATATATGAATGGTCAATTAGTACATGAAAAATACTCAATATGATTGGTAATCAAGAAAATTTAAATTACATTAAGATATCATTACATACATATTAAAATGTCTAAAATTTTACAAACTAAAAATTTCAAATGTTGGCAAGGAGGTAGAGCAAGTAGAATGTTCTTACTTTGATGGTGGAATTTTAAGATGGTTCAATCACTTTGGAAAACCACTTAGCAGCTAAGCCTACACTGACCCGAGGATCTGACAATTCTACTCTTGCAAATTTATGTAATAAAAATATATCTATGCCAAAATATTTGTATGCACATTTTACAGCAACTTTATTAATAACTGTTAAAAACTGTAAATCACTCAATGCCTGTCACCAGAAGAATGGATAAGTGAATTATAGTATATTTATATTAAGAAGTACTATTTATCAATAAAAAGATACACTACTAATTCATGCAATAACATCAATGCTTCTCCTACATTCAATATGTTTGATGTTACATGTGTATGATTTTATATGTGACATTCAAGAACAAGTGAAACTAGCCTGTGACCATAGAAATCAGAACAGTGGTTGCCTAATATAAGGGAACAGGAATTAACTGGTGAGATGCACAGGTAATATATCTTGATTGAAGCGCTGGCTACAAGGATTTGTTATCACCAAACTGCCTATTTAAAAACAGTGCATTTCAAAGTATTTAAATTTTACTTCAAAACGTAAAATTTTACAACAGAAAAGAACCCTTCATTGATCACTGATTCAGAAATTCAGTATAAATATCTATGTTAAATACTAATAGTAATTGAACATATTTGTTGCTGTATGTAACTGTTACCATGAAATAAGTATTTCTTGACCTGCATATTTTATCTAGATATTCATGATATAAAAATAGTTAACAAAAGTATTTTTAATATATGTTGGCCAAGAGGGCAGTTGGCTGATAAAAATATTTTCTTCCATTATCCTTTCCTTTCTTATATATTTCAAAGAAATTCTCTCTGGAACGCTTATAATTCCAACCTCTGGCTCTGGCAACATAAGAGCAAAACGTAAAAATATTCAATACAAATACATATTCATTAAAGACATGATTTTGTTCTCAAAAAGTTGTTTCATAAAAATCACTGGAAGATAAAACCTGTCAACTTTTTTCACAAGTTAGCCAAAAGAGTTTTTAAGAAGTACTTTAAGTACTTCTGGAGGGGAAAAAAATGGGACACGACCCAGGACAGAATTATTTTCCTATCTGTAGAGACTTCTGGCTTCATTGTGCAAGGAAAAAGCACCAGTTGTTCTGACTCATGCTGTACATTTTAAAGTCAATAGATTTAAATATAGAGCCATATCAACATTTGAAATTATTTTTGTCCAATTGGTGTATGTGATGCCAATTTCATTTAAGAAAGGAATTTTCAAATCTTAATTGTAGAAGTCATTCTCATGGGCCATTGTGTTCATTAAGCTGACATGATTTTATTTTCAAATCTGAGTTTTCAGCAGAAGTCACAGAACTTTAATAGTAGATATTCTTTTAGAGCAATGCAAACAAAACACCTGTCTCTCTCATATATTCATTAGCATATAGGTTTACTGAGATATTTTATAAATGTTAATAGAATTCAGTGAAGTCACTCAACTTCCTGTGAAGGGGATATTTTTGTCTGTCATTCTAAAACTGTAAGCTATTGGAATTTTGAGAAGACTTCAAAAAGAATGGCTAGATGTTTGCATACCAATCTCACAATTTAAAGAGATAGTTTTATTTTTTCAGGTCTTTTTACAGTATAAACTCAGATAAAGAGAGTAAAATAACTTGGGAATCTGAATTATAAGTACAATTTAAAAAAAGTCACCACGTTTGCTTTATTTGGCTTTTAAGATAAGTGCTTAATAATCTTACTTTCTACTTTTGTAAATAACTATTATACTATGTTTGTTTTTATATTATTTTGCTATGGTACACAGTGTATAAATAAAATTTAAAATCCTCACTTCCACATAGACAGGAACCAAAGAATATGATCACTAGGATTTTTATGTGTATAATAACAGATATTTTGGTTTATATAGATTCATTTATATTTTAAATACTCGTTTGTTTGTTTGTTTAGAGTTTTTGTTTTCTTTTGTCTTTATCATTAAGATCTT
This sequence comes from Gorilla gorilla gorilla, assembly GCF_029281585.2. Taxonomy (NCBI): domain Eukaryota; kingdom Metazoa; phylum Chordata; class Mammalia; order Primates; family Hominidae; genus Gorilla; species Gorilla gorilla. The sequence continues at coordinate 96,257,602 of NC_073228.2, read as the reverse complement.
TCAATTTTCTATTTTAAGTCTTTGTCTCATATCTTGACTTGGAAATTTTCCCATTCTAAGATTGCAAACATTTTTCCACATATATATTTTTAATCTTACAAAAATATCTTTATATATGTTAAGAATGGTTAGACTTCCTTATAGACTAATAAATAGCTGCATTTATTTACATTGTTATTTTTTTCTATTGGGAAAATATTTTACTATTGGGAAAATTATTATGAAAGGATAACAGAGTCACACAGTTTCAGGACTACAGGCAATTATTTGTTGACAGGAATGGTACAAATTGGTTGAATTATCTCCTTTATATTTTCGGTATCATTTGTACCTTATACAACTGATACAGCACAATGTGAAGTGATCCTCATCACAACAAATCTCCTATCAATGGTTCATTTCCTGAATTGTATTTCCTCTCTTCATCTGCTCTACTGAGAAAAATGAAGATGACGCTACAACTATGCAGGGAGACATCAACAAATTTGGGCACACAGCTACTCAGAAAGCAGGCTTTAGGACATATGAGAATAAGGGAGAAAATAAATGTACAATTGTGGTCTTCAAGTGGCATGAGGTATGTTACAAACTAAATTGTTTTTTAGTGCAAGTGTTCAATGAACTATTTTAAAAAAACAAAATAATATTAGCTACAATGCTATAAAATTTCTAAACAGAGTAAAGCTGCATATTGGGTTTTTTAGAAAACAAAGAAGTGTACTGTAAATATTCTTTATTGTAAGCATTAAATGAAGCTATTTTCATAATATGAAAGACATTTAAAATCAATAAAATGACATTTGTAATAATTTTTAAAATTATATATTGTAAACATTAATACATTTGTGGACACAAATGCAAGTTTTCTAAATCTTACAGGACAAAACCAATTGTTACCATATTATAAAGTTCAATTTTCCTAAACAACTTTTAAATTTTTTCATTTGTTTTGGTCTGCTTGGCTTTGGGGGGCATTATATGTATTTAATTACTAACTAGTTCCAGTGAACCACCTGCCAACTAGATACTGGTATTTCTCTAATTAAAACTGTGTAATTAAATTTGTGAGAAAATATAATTAACCTAAAATTTAGGCCAGATTAGAACCTTCCACTTTTCCCAGATGCCCCAATGAATTTAAAGAGTCACACAAAATTCTAAAAATTAATACACATGGCTCTTGTTTTTCTCTAGGTAACTTATACTCTATGAGTTAAAGATCTACTAAAAAAAACTATGGTTTTTTGTTTATTTTGTTTTGCTTTCTTTCTAAAATATTATCTGATCATCTCCACTTGCCTGTAGTCTAGCTGACGGCAAACTTCTCTCAGTAAGAATTCTCCTTGTACCCTACATATTTATGCCAATGAAAGATAAGATTCTTTTACGAGTAGAAAAATAAATAGTTGGAGTCCTTTGGATAAATTATACATATGGGCAACTAGTATAGAAAGAAAATATGTTTAATGCTACACAACTTACCTTAATTTGGTGAAATCTCATACCTGTGTGGAACTCTTCTTTGCCTGGATTAACAACTGGGGACTGATGGTGAGGAACCATTTCGAGGTATACCTGTGTCTGCCTGGAAAGTTAAAAATCTCATAACATTTAGAACACATTTATTAATCTGCTTTGTCATGACTTTACAAAAACACTTTAAAAACTATATTTAATATTTACATGATCAGGTACTTTTATCTTTTTTTAAGAGTAACAGCTGCCTATTAAAATACAAGAGTATAAACATACTGACATCCCCAGGAAAAAGTAAGTGAAAAAAAAAACATATAAAGAGTTTGATAGTATGACTAAAGAAAGAAGGAAAATGTATACCTCATTTTAAGAAAAAACCTTTAAGTAAGAAAATTTTTAAAGCTAAAATTAAAATGGATGAGTATACTCTATGCTTTAAGTTTAAACTGAGACTTTAAAAACACTATACACATATAGGCCGGACCTATGTCTTAGCTTTCTCAAATGAACTCTGATGAACTTGTGGCTTATTGAAGAATGTTAAATAAGATATATAATGATCTGGATCTAAAACAGATATTTCGTAACAGAAGTATTATGGACCACTATGTGAGGAGACTCACAAACCTCACTCGCAGACCTCATCTGCCATTCTGGACCAAAGAGTGCTTGTCCAATGTGGAAAGAAAGCGTTAAGAAGAGCCATTTGAAATGTCCCAGACTTCTCCTTACTTATCCTGTACCTCTTGGGTACTTGAACCCTTGATTCCTAAGTAAGATATCTAATTCTTCTAAGTTGATTTGAACAATCTGAACCTCTTGCTTAATTCAACCCTAACAAATCCTTGTCCTTATTTATCTTTCCCTCCCCTTTTAATATAAAGTTAACAAATGTCTATTGAATAAATTAATGTATTTTGCTTTATTTATGGTATAAAAATATCATCTGCCATTTATTAATATTTTTAAATTAATGAGCACAAGAAGGCAAATTTTTCAAAATATTTTCCAAATGTGTTTACATTTGATCCAGCTCACATATTTTTAAAATGCTTTACATGTTCAAAGATTTCAGGACTCTGTTAATAAATTGATTCCTTTATTCAACTTCTAAGCCTTTAAAGGGTATTTACGGGAAGAATAAAATATTCAGTAACAAATACATGATGTAATTCAGGAATCTGAAACTATAATCAAGCTCTCCCATATTCAGAGGTTAATTGAATCAAACAGTTCTCATGATTCCAAAATGGGATTTCTCTTCTCTCTCTCAGATTTGAGTACCATACTACTTAAGATGACTTTTTGTAGGTTTGTGGAAAAACAGAGTGCACTAGTACGGGCTAAGACAAAAGTAAATGCATCATTCTTCTGTGGAGCTCCACAGCTTTACATTTTAAAACTGGCTCTATCCCTTCCTTTATAGACTATTCATTAAAGCTTAAAGGCAGGTTAAAATTCTCCATTCTTCACACTGATATTGCTAAAAATGATGGAACCTCAAGAAAAAAGTGTCAAAAGAGGTCCCTTTGCACCCTAGCACAATACGTACAGTTCATTTGCCTCTGGCATTGCAAGGAGTGCCTGAGGCACATGAAAAAAGAGAAATGATAGCTTAGAAAAGTAAGTGAAGCAATGAGAAAAATGTGGATATTTTATTAAACTAATATAAAGTCATAAAAATCTCAGCATCTCAGGACTAGAAGGAAGTTTCAAGCCAAAATTATCCAATCTACCGTCAAAGCTTAAATCCCTTTTGTACCATCCTTTCTCAGTGGCTATCCAGAGCATATTTATCCAGAAATTAGTTGTGATGATGCATTTATTTCATTCATATTAACTCTTTATCTCTTTGAACAATTTTATTAGAAATTATTCCTTTAATTATATACATTCCTCAATCCTCCACTAATGAAAGTGTGATTGTTACAGTAGGATTTCTGAAATCCCTCTCTGGACTCAAACACTGGTTCTTCTGCTGTCTGTCTCGCTAAGCATCATTGAGCAAGTTACCAATGAGTAAAATGGGAAAATAATAGCATTTACCCCTTAGAGACCTTACTTTTCTTCTCTTTAACTGGAGATAATAATACCTTCTTTGTAGGACTGTAGGGAGGAATGGATAAACTTGATAGAGTATGCATTACAAGTTTATACTCAATATGACACCTATTTTTATTATCAAATGATTTCATTATATTATCTTCAATTTTCTGATTTCATTCTAGTTTATCCTTCTAATGAGTGTGCTGAGCATTGGACACAAATCTTCATGTATTGACAGATCATACCAGTGCAAAGTAAAACAAAATTATATCACTCTCTTTATGTGAAATATAAAAATTATATTAACACCCACAAATTTATATTTGTTGCTTGGGTTGTTATTTATACCATTATCACATTTCTTGCTGAATACTGTTTTGAAGACTTCAAGTAAACTTTTTATTTGATGTGTCATTTGTCCACCCTCTGATGAAGTCTCACACATCTTCCAAAATATCTATTATGACCCAGCAAACTTTGTGAAACACGTGACTGGAAACAAGAACTAAAAACAGAGCTGATGTCCAATCTACCAGAATTTCAGATGTTCACAAAGCTTTCCATTAATTATGAACAAAATATAATTCATTTATGTTTGGACCAACTGAACAGAAATAGAAATATCCTTTCTCCCTGCCTCAACATCCTTTGGTTTAGAAGTACAAAATAATTGTCAACCAGAATACAATGTCTCTATCATATTCTCGCAATGTTTTTTTGAAAAAAAAAAACTGCTGACTGTTACTCATAGTCTAAATTCTACAATGTCCCTTTAGTAGAGGTATCTCTATTTCTATATAAGTTTGAAGATTGGGACACATGAATATTATTAGATCCAATATGGATACTTGTACTGGTGGTATCATAAGAAGTGTTACCCACTCAGGTAAAGATAGATAAGCACTGTGCACAGTAGTCAGACTTGGGATTGTAGCCATTTTATTACCAGTGTTTCCCATTGGCAGGGAGAAATTGCCTAGCAAAACATTACCTGATGAAAGCCTGTTAGAAGCTGGAATTGAACATGAAACTTCTAATCAAACTGACAGAGAAAAGGCCCAAGAAAAAATTATTATATTACCCTGTGCTTATTTGAGGGTGAATACAGATGAAAAAGTGGTTATGCGGCCCACATTAAGAAAAACACAACTTTCAGAGAAAGGAAAAAAGAAGACTCCATGAAAGATGAATTTTTGAAGACTTATAGGAACTGAAAGAAAATTTAGAAAATTATTTTGCATTGTCAGTAGGATGAGGAAAGCATGACCTCTTTGAAATGGAAGCAAAAATCCATTAGGAGATATAAGATTAAGAAGAAAATGCAATAGGATATTATTTTTAAAAGAGAGAGATAAAATATAAAAGAATTTAAAAAAAATTTTTTTAAACACAACCAAGATTTACAAATGACTCTGCAAAGAATTAAATCAGTACTGCATATGAAAAATATCCATCTTCTCAGAATGCAAAGGAAAAGCAATAATGACTAAACAATAACCAAGAAATAGGTCAGATCTGGAGGATCAATAATAGAAATACAATTTAAAAATTATGCCCCTTCTGAAAAGAATTTAAATATTATAGAAGATACTATTCCTGAACTGCAACTATATATATTTAATGGAATTTCTGAATGATAGCCAAAATTAATGAAGAATACTTCATTCTATGAATCCTACTGGTAATCTAGCTTGAAATACAAAAATAAAGGAGAATCTATCGCACATTCAGGAAACAATAGTAGTCCTAAGTTTCAAGCATGTGAATAAAATCTATCTGGTATTAGATTTGTCTCTTGCAGTATCAAATTCCAGAAGTCAATTAAGAATTGACTTCTTAATGTCTACAATGAATTTTGAAATGATTTTCATAAAGATTGGGAACTAAGAATTTTACTCCATCAAAATTTTAATCCATGTGTGTTGTTCACAGAAATACCAACAACCAGAAAAATGTAACATACATGAAAAAAATGTTGACAGATGATGTAATTTGCCCAGAATACAGAAGTTAAAATTAAGAAACTGATGCTTCTTAAGTTATATTATAAAAGTAATATTAAGAATAAAATATTTTATCAATTAAACAATACTCAAGTACCATAAAAATATTAAAAATTACCATTAGTTCAGCAAACCACATCTTACTGACTATTCTAATGTACTTATAGAAATTCAGAGAACATTATATCTTTTCTAATGGTACTTCTCTGTTGTTAAAAAAACAATTATTATCCCTTATTATGGAAGCTAATATTCAATAATTCTACTGATGAAATTCTCCTGTAAGCATACATAAACATTCAGAGTTTAGTATTGTTCAGTATCACACACAGTATTCCTCTGGGGAACTATATATATATATGTATATACACACACAGACATATATATAAAATATTATAAAAATTATATTATAATTTAATTCCTCAGGGGAACTATATGTATATATAACTTATTTTATAATTATATGATTATATATACTATAATATCATATATGACATATATCATATAATTATTATAATATATAATGAAATATGATTATTTAATATTTATTATATTATAATTATATTATAACTATAATTATAATATAATTATAATTATAATAATCAAATATATGAAATCATATGATTTGATATATAACCATATATATGATTATATATCATATATGATTTGATATATAATCATATAATACTATACTATAATAATCATATAATTTACATAAAATTTTAAACAACTGAGAAAATGCATTACACACATAAAAATGAAAATGTTAACGGATGATGGAGGAAACTATAAATTTGTATGTAAAGCCAGAAAATAAAATGCATCAAAATGTTTGAGTCATTTTTATTGGTTTCTTTTTAACATTTGGTAAATTTTCTTTTATAAAAATGTACTACTGTTAATCAAAAATATAATAATTTATAATGAATTGATTTTGACTAGTCACTTTTGTTAATCCATACAACTTTATCCTTACCTATTTTATTGTTTTTAAGAACTAACGTATGACATGTTGATTTTTATTCTATTAAATTGCTCCACTGTTCTAATCAATGCAACTCTTTTCAAAATGGATCTTGTTATTTAATGTGTATACTACTTGATCCAGCTTTGTGTCATACACTAATTTAATGAACACGTCCTCAATGTTTTCATACAACTCCTACTTTAGAGCCAAGGACAGAGCTGAGACAATTACATTCTAACTTGATACATATCCATTCATTAGTATCCTTTGGTTTTCATGTACAACCAGTGACTTCTTCACCTAATTGCCCTTGGTTCACAGTCGTATTTTTTCCTCTTGTTCGCAAGGCTATCATGAATTTAATATGATACATCTTGTTGAATTTCACATAGGTCCTGAGGATTGCTTTGCTGTGATCTACTTATTTGATAATTTTGATAGCCTGTCAAGAAAAAGACTAGGTTATACTCAGATATCTTGTTCAGACCTGAATATCTAAATGAAAACTTTGCTGACGGTTATAACAAAATTTCAAAAATACGTTAAACTATCAGCTTATTCTTAATACTCATTATCATTAAAATACAAACATTTTAATTATCTCAAAATATTGAAAACATCATCATATTACTGGTTGACTAAATATTATGGAACGGATAAGTATATGAAATAAAACTATAATTAGCCCACAAAATACTTATGACTTAAAATTTCAATATGGTGGAAAATTATGAAAAGGCATTTCAAAAAGTTCAGAGTAAACCTACAGAACCACAGAAATGTTTAAATTGTTACCACTGTGAACAAATTCTGGAAAAACACTTTTTAAAAAAAAGCCAAAGGGTTTGGTTTTAAACTGACACAACAAATGGCAACATACAAGTATGAGAGCCAGCAGAAAAAGAGTGAGGGAGTTAGAGCCTTAAAGCAAGGAAACGTGTCAAATTGGTTTAGTCAGAGACATTTAATTGTAATAAACTGCCTTGTCAAGGGACTCACAAAAAAATATTAGAAATAAACAAATATCACATGCTGTAGTCTCATTAAAGAATATAAAACATAAAGTGACCACCCCATGTATCATTCCTATTAATTTATTTTATTACACATATTATAAACCTTAAATAATGCATATAAATTATCATAATTTGAAAACAAAGTTTTAAGAATAAAATTGTGATCTCATTTTTGATTATATTTTAACAATATCTTCAAATTACTCACTAATATATACATGATAGCAGTAATTGTGTTTCCATAAGACTAAAGAATAGCAAATTAATTCTACTTTTTTAGTTTTACAATGTTGAGTGCTGCCCAAACTTAATGTTTTCCTGTGATGAATTTCAAGAGAAGAGCTAAATTTTTTGATCCCTAGGTAACTTACAAATATCTACAGTCTTATCTCTGCCTGGTGAGTTATAGAAATTAATGGAACATAAGTGAATGATAAATTTCTCACTAAGAGTTAAGGAAAATGATGAAGAAAATAAGGGGGAAGTATATTATTCTAGAAAAAAATGTTTAAATCAACTATTTACTAATATAGCAACTATAATTAATACAGGTAAGTAAGTTCCTGAGTAGATTTATCTGCCCTTAGATTAAACAAATATGAAAATCCTGAGGCAAAATGCAAGTGATATCTGTGTGGCCTAATCTTGAGCTATTTGCAATGGTTCAACTAAAAAGAAAACAAATGAAGCTAAAATAGTCACAGCTAAACCTGCTGTAGCACCACCTCTGTGACAAATGAAGAGCTGTGGCACTCCAGGAATTCTAACATTCAAAATCATTCTATCCAACTTAATCTTCAATCTGCATATGTGGTTTGGATTGCCTTGGTGACATTCCTGACCTACGTCACCTCTATCTTCAGGAAAAGTAGATTATCTATCAATAAATTTCACTTGGTCATTTAAATGAAGTCCTTTGGTCCTGATTTTCATTTGTCTTTACAAGGGAAGGAGAATAGGATTAGATCCATGTGACTTCTGATTTTGTCAAGCCAACAATTCTTAATCGGGGTGATTTTGCCACATCCTTTCCTCCTGGTAATATTTGGTAATGTATGGATAAATTTTTGCTTATCACAACCTGGAGAAGGGGATGCTACTGACGTGAAAAGGCAGAGGCCATGGATGCTGCTAAACATCCTACAGCACATAGGACAGCCCCCTCACCCAAACAAAGATTTATCCAGCTCAAAATTTCAACAGTGCTGAAGTTAAATATATATATATATGTATATGTATATACACTGAGAGTCATCAAGTACTATTCTAGGTGATAACAGAGTGAACAAGACAGAGAAAGTCCTTATTCTCTTGTAACTTAAATTTTAATAAGAATATTGAAAATAAACAGAAACAAATAACTAATTTGGTTTTAGAAGAGACAAGTGACATAAAAATAGAGTAAATAAATAAAATGTAAACGGTGGAAGAGGTAGGGGTGGACATAGGAGCTAGAATATTATTTTTTGTAGAGACACACAATTGACCATGTGATTTCTTTCCCATCCATCTTTTCTCACTGACCTTACTTGCCTTTATACAATTACTTTAGTCATAATTTAAGCCATAAAAAAGTCTAAGGAAAAAATAAAACAAAACAGACAGCAAAGAATAATATTCATTGAACTCATGCAGCTGTTGGCCTCTAGGCTATGATTTGGTAAATTTTGATCATATAATGCTTGATTTCACAAAGATTGAAAAATAATATTTTTTAATTTAAACAGTTACCTATGTAGATTAACATGTCTAGTTTTTCTTTAGAAGGTCTTGTTTGAACTTTTAAAGGTAAGTATTATGCAAAAAGTATATCATTGAATATAAAGAAATAATAAAAACTGAAAAGAAATGTTATCTAAAAAACCTAGGATGAAACACAGTTAAGACAAGGGTGAGGAAAATATAGAAACACTCAGGGCAAAATGGTCCAATCCAGGTAATCATTGTTGATCAAAATACACATAATAGAGATGGAGCCAGAAAACCTTTCATAAAGTAACTCAGCCTGCATTGTGATTTAGAAACAGGTAATTCATGAGATTAAGGTGCCCTTTATATATCATCAGGAAGCAGTCAACCTAAAATGTAATCAATGTAAGATAAGCTATAAATTTAGAAAAGTTATGAAAGTGTATTGAAAAAGAATGAATGAGTCTGTAAAGATGAGTTCAAGTGGACAATGGTCAGCAAAGAGTCTGCCCAGAGATGTGTTGAGGGGAAAGGATATGTCAGTGTTTCTCCCTCACTATGGAGACATATCTCCTACCTCTCTGTGGAGTAGGGTATCAATTCACCCAGCAGATCCTTTACAAACTTTACTCCAGCATTTACTAAAAAGACAGGAAATAGCTCTTTTTGCACAATCCTGCCTGCACTGCACCTCTTTGTCTGGCTTGAAGCTTCCTACAAAAGAATTTGTGTGTGTGTTTTATCTAAAAATGCCTACTTGCATTTTGCAGTCCTCTGCATATTCTATAACATAATTGTGTTTGTTTATATATAAATATATTTAAATGTCTTAACAATTCCTGATAAAAATAAATATAATCTTGTAGTGAAATTGGCACTCTAAGGCAATGCACCATGTTTATCTCATGGTTTTGCCACATACTGACACATACTCCCAAAGTACTCTGGTTTGGAAATCCTACTTTAGGCTGCCAGCTGGAATAAAAATAGATATTCTCCTAGTGCCATATACACTGAGTAGGTTTTTCACTATTAAGTTTTTCAATTGCCTCAATTCTTGGAACAGGATCCCCTGACCACCGGACACCAATGTTTTATCACTACAGCAGGCTGATTACCAATACAAATCAGTAAATTGGCATTTTCATTTACACACCAGTCTGAGAATACTTGTTTATATGAGTTGCACATTTGCCTGTATTAATGGTAACAATTTCAGTCTTTCAAGGCTCTGAAGTACCAGATGCTATACTCCACAGTTCTGATTTAAGAACACTATCTCATGAAGCTCATCTTAACAGGTTAATAGGTTGCATACGTCTTTGTTAGTTTCAACTTCATGTGGAAAAGGAAATCCAGTGAAAGATATAAGAATAAAAGAAGGGAGTTAATGCATTTTCACCTCTTCCTGACAACCCTTACTTCATAACTTTACATTCTAAACTACTTCATTTCTTCCCTCATCCAAACAAAATTGTATTTATCTAATCTCAGCACCTCGTGCTAAATGTTGGAGAGTATAGTCTATAACCAAAAGATGTTCATAAAATATCAATCCTGTGTGTGAAAACCAAACGAATACATAAAACAATGTGTAATTAGGGGTTTGTATCATGACTTTCAAGCTATAAAGTCACATTAAGTAAAGATCTAGGGGTAGTGTCTCAATTGCATTCCATGGACTCTCTCTGCTCTCCCTCGCTCTCTCTGTCTCACTTCTCTCAAGAGTAATCCATCCCTTTACCTCTATTCACTCCCTAGTTTTCCTCTCACCTCACGCTCAGTCACAGTGATTTTGTTTCATTGTATGCTTGGTTCTCAGAATAGGCGGACATCCTTCAAGGCCTGAGGTTTTGTTGCTAGAGGAGAGAATAGGGCTCTGGATCCTATGGGTAGAGAAAAATAAAAAAAAGTCCTGTCTTTGTTACCTTTAACAAACGTCTCTTTCTGGAATGGTTTTTAATGTTTACATGTGCCAAGGAAGTGCAGGAATGTATTGGAAATTAGTAAGTATCCAATTACATACCTTCATAAGGTAGACTTCTAAAAATATTTATTTTTTGAGACCAGTCTGACCAACATGGAGAAACCCCGTCTCTACTAAAAAATACAAAATTAGCCAGGCATGGTGGTGAGTGCCTGTAATCCCAGCTACTCGGGAGGCTGAGGCAGGAGAATCCCTTGAACCCGGGAGGTGGGGAGGTTGCAGTGAGCCAAGATCGTGTCATTGCACTCCAGCATGGGCAACAAGAGTAAAACTTCATCTCAAAAAAAAAATTATTTGACTGATAACCTTAAAAAAAATGACAACTACACAACCAAAAAGCAAACAATACAAAATCTGAGACAGGAGCACTAGAATTAGCCTGTATGAATACAGAGAAAATATCTGTTAATGTGCTTTATTTTTACTCCATCATCTGCAATGCATTTTAAGACTTACAGCCAGCAGCCATTTCAAGATGCAATACTTCTATTGCTAAAAAAAAATTCCAGAACCAAGGCTGATTGTTTTATTTTAAATCAAGTAACTCAGTAGAAAGGTAGTTGATGAAAGCTTGTTTTCTGGCTAGAAGACGAATGGGGAAACTTCCAGTTTTATGATTTGCTGGCATCTCATCTTGAACCTCCCAGTAATGCACAGGTTGCTTATTTCACTGCCATTGGATACCTCACAACTGCCTGGAACTCAATATCAGCAACTCTGGTGACTAAACAGCATTCTATTTATCATAAGATTAAAAACCAGAATAGTGGCTTAAAAATGAAGTATGGTTTGGAATCCATTCTAATAGAACACAGTATTCACTATATAGATATGTTTGGCTTTGTTGGAGCAACCAGAATTCAAGTATAATTTCCATGTTAGGAGTTTACCACATCTCAACTATAAATGAACATTATTCAATACAACATAAAGTCTTCCATTTACTTCACCAAATTGGCTTCATTTATAATTACATTAGTGTCTTATTTGATAGCAAAAATATTTGATTATTTATATATAACTGATAGTGTGATAACATAAAAAAGGAAAGATATGGACCTATAATGCAAGCTTTATATAAGATGGTCAAATTACACCAAGACAAAAGATCATTTAAGGAAATCATCTTCTTCACTGATGAGCATTAGATTCTTATGCCCTGTAAGCAGATCATCTCTTGATAACTCATCAATAGCTAACCACATGGCTGTTTATCCCAGAAAGTCTTGCTTTCATGTTTTCTATTATTTGTAGATACTTTTCTTAATTACTTGCATCTAGGAGGCATTGAAAAAACTATTAATAGCATATACTTCAATTGATCATTTTGTTTTCACTTCAGTAGTTTTTCATTTCATTGGCATAAAATCTATAAAACTCTTTTGACATACAAATACTTAATCAACTTTCAAGGGGGAAAGTGTGAGGAAAAAGAGACCACCCTGCCTATTCTCACCACTGAGGAGGCCATGAGCAAAGGTTTCTCAGGAGCCCTCAGAACTACTGAGTCAGGTCTTTAAAATGGATCATTCTACAACTATGCAAGAGCCCCAAACAGGAGCTCCTCATTTCTTATTAGTTAATTTACAATGAATTCTAAAGATATAGGGTACATATATATCATGTATTAATTAGTTAACATATTAAAGTTAAAAAACAGCCCAAACCAAGTTTTGATATCTTACCTTTGCTGGTCTCCATTAGAACATGATGTCACTTATTTCTCCCTTTTAAAACGTGTCCTTCTTCCTATCTCTTCCCTTCCTTCTCTCTATACAAATATGTATTTATGTCTGAATTTCCTTATATGATCACATTTCTTTTAAGAGCTTTTGAAGACAATGCAGGTGATCTAGTGAAACTATGCCTTTTTATATTCTAAAATGTTAATGATAATAAAGTAAAATAATTATACTACATAATGGAAAATAAAAATGTGTCTAAGTATATCTAAACTTCAGAAAATAAAACAGCACCTGAAAATTGAAATATCATTGTTAGTTTTCCATAGTCATTTTAAAATAAATTTATAATTTACACTGCTACTTAAAGGTATTACTCTTTTTAAATAAATTTTTATCCTAAATGTAACCAGTAGCTATAGTTTCTGGAAAAAATTTAAAACTAGAATTATCTGTTGGTATTCTGTTCAATTTGATGTCCTGAATAACTGAGCATTCCCACAGGCATCTAAACTTCATAACTTAGAACAAAATAAAACAAAATAAATTAATATTCTTTAATTATTAACAAGGTACTTCAGGATGAGTAGTTATACTGAACTAATTAGCATTTTGCTTATATGCTAATTTTCAGATGTTCTTTAATTTTGGTAGTTTAGATACTAGACAAATAAGTTACTATGACACCAATTTGAAAGAGGTATGCAAACTGTATATATATATATATATATATATATATATATATATATATACACACACATATATATACTAGTTTTCTTAAAATTAGAGGAATATCTTCATTAGCTACAATAGGGAGGAGGAGACCATTAAGGTTAATTGAAAGATTTTTCTTTAATAAATGGAAGAAATGTCAACTTGGTTCAAACTGTCATTTTAAAAAAAAATTGCACTTCTGTATATCATTTTTGGAACCTCCTAAATTGTCTTTTGAAAAATATTCTGGCTGGCATACAGCATCTTTTATTTTTATGTTATCTCACGTGATTTTTTTGTTAAGAGACACTTCAGGATATTTTTCATAAAATGTGTTCAGTTTAGAGCCTGAGGTTTATTGTATTTTTTACACTAAAGCAGCATTATGTTGCTCTCGTTATAAGAACAAAAATATCTCAAAAGAGTAAAGCTTCCCAAGGTCATTGGCCTGTGTCTTTCTGACTCCTCAACCAGGTATTCATTTTTCTTAGTTTCTTGTCAGTGTGCTGTGATATCCTTCACATCTGTCTGTGCCTTTGCTTTTATTAGCAGAAAATACAGCTATAGCTTTAGTGTCATGTGTACTATAAAGACAGGATTTTCAAGAGATTTGACAACTCTCATATTTCCTGAAGTATTCTCAATGTAACACAGAAACAGTTTATTACTGTTAAGTAGTGACTGTCTCTCCAGCTTGAATAATGAAGTTCTCTAGGTCAATATTTTATACAATGATACATTTAAGGAAGCATTCCTCTTCAGCTTGGCACTAAAACAATGGCTGTCATAACACAGATCAATGTATTATCAATCTCACATGCCACCATAATCAATCTAATTCGTGGGGCAGGGAAAGTATACTATGTTATTGAGTTAAACCAATAATTTTCTTCTACCAAAATGTTTATAAAGGAACATATTAAAATTATTTACAGAGGTGAGATTGTACTTTACAACGTGGAATAAATTTAACCTTCTGTGAAGAGTGTTCACAGCTGCAGGTGATTTACCTATGTTACTGGAAAAGACACAGTCCTATCAAGAATGAAAGCCTCAAGCCTGAGCTTCACAAAGCCACTCAGAGTAGTGAGACAGGAGAAAGAAAGACATGAATTAGAAAGTCTAACTCTTGAAGGCAACGACTACAACACAAAAAAAACCCCAAAACACAGCACAAAGTGTGCTTTATAGAATTGTTAAAAATCAAAACCTTGCCTGTCTTTTGTTTGAATATTTCATGACAAGAGGCCATATCTAAGGGAGAAATGTTTCCTTGCTGGTCAAATAACAGTAGGTTTTAACATGGAATAAATTCACAAACTTTTCTCAAGAAAGAGAATTTAGGCCATTTCAGTCTAAAGAAGCCAAAGCGTACATCTGCATCGATCCTCTTGGCAGCCAAAAGCAAGCCCCTTTGAAGCTCTACGTTTGTACCAACACCTGTTAAGACTCTGCCTGCCCTCGATTCCGTTTTGTATCTGGCAGCATTGCAAGTGTACTCAATTGAAGATGATTCCAGAGAATAAAGAAAATGTACCTTGGCTAGAGAAGTACATTTATTTTTTCTTTTTCATATTTTTTTTCTTCCCACATACTCTGCCCTTATTGCTGTGAGTGAGGAAAAACTCACTGGGGTAAGTTTTTTTAGCTCTATGAATTGGTTGGTAAATTTATCTCAATGGAAAAACCATTTTGATTTAGGTTTTGACCTGTATTTTCCAATGCAGCTTTATGCTTGATCAAGCTGACTTCTGTATATCTTTCTAATTTGATTGAGAACTGGTAGGAGGAGAGTTTGGATTGGTACCTCAGGCTAAAGCACAATGATGTTCTCTTCATTTCTTATCATTCTCTTTAGTTCTCTTATGTGGTAGATTACATTGAACCAAGATGGGTGCACCTATAAGTATTTTATCCCACATATTTTTTTAATGTGACAGTAGTAACACATTTTCATCAAGGGATGGGGTTCATGTTCTTTCCTCTTGAACTTGTGGGAATCTTTGTAACTGGCTTAAGTAGAATTTGATAGAAGTAACCCTCCATAAGTTTTGTGGCTAGATTATAAAAGGTGATGTGGTTCTCTCTCTTTCTCTCTCAATGCTGGCCTTTGTAGCCAAGCTATCATGTTGTGAGGATGACCACACCACATGGAAAAAAACATTAATGAATTCTAGGCAACAGTTCCAGCTAAGGTCTTAGCTGACAGCCATCATCAACTATCAGATACGTAAGTGATATGTTTTCAGATTATTCCAACTTTTCCAGCTGAAGCCAAAAATATTCTGAAAGAAACAAGCCATCTTTACTATGACCTATACATATTTCTGACCCACAGAAACCATGAGAGATAAGACATGAAGAAAGTATTGTGTTTTAAGCCACTAAATGTTAGGGTAATTTGTTATGCAGTAATAGATAACTAATGTAGAATATCACCTCTTTCAATCTCTTATCTCAAAGTCATTCAGGTATTTATTAGAGACTATAAAATTGTATCTGCTGAAATGTTACACCAGTCTCTATACTCTACATCGTTTTCACAACCACAGAACGTTTTTCCTTGACAAAACCTTTCTCAGGACTGACCATCTCAATGTCAAAGGAAAATGCCTCTTATTCCTGAATTTTCCCATTGCAATGTCTGCAGAAACTGTAATGAAGTAATGACGTACTTCAGGATATACTGGCTTGAGACCTGAGAAAATAAAGACATGCCTGAGATGCTTCCAGAATAATCATGTCTATGAAAATGCCATGGGCCAATTGACCTTGCCCAGAGCATGATATGTAACTCACCAGAGCAGAAGCCTGGGGAATTTGAAGGTTTGATGACGACCTCTTACTTTTCCACTTGCTTTGGGCTCTGGAAGCCTGAATCCAATTGTCCCTACACACCATCAAATCCAAATACTATTCAAATCAATATCCAAATGAAGTTATTTGACTCAGAAATGTATATAAAAACTAAATAACTCATGCTAAAAGATAAGAAAGATATTGCTATATAGTTAACGTTAACAAAATTGTATGCAAGTATTACAGATACCAAAAAGCTATCATTTCTTATTAGTGAGGGAACTATTTTTTCAAACAGAATCTTACAGTGGAGACCCCTCAAAATGAAACAGATGAATGGCTTAGCTCTAAAGAGGCAATTAGCAATCCAGAGCCCTACCTGTTCTGCCCTAACCTAGTCCCACTTCAGAGGTCTTGAGGAATTGCTGAAGAAACCTCACTGAGATCCAAAGGAGGCTTGAAAACCAATGCTATTAGTCTTCTTTGACATAAAACTAATACAAAAATATATGAGTTTAGTGCAACTGGGCATGAACATTGTCTTTCAGACCTTGGGGGGATTTCTCCTGTGTTCTTCAAATTCTCCCAATGTTTTGTGGTTTTCACACAGGCATAAGATGAGGAACTCACATGGTAATAATAAGGACCTTATTAATTTCATAGAACTCTGTTTATCTCTGTAATTGCTCAAAGTACAAAGTTTAAAATCAGAATTATCTGCATAGCTGAGAATGCGTTGATGTGCCTTTAGTAAGCTCTCCAAAAATGCCTGCTTGTCTTCACTACTGGAAAAAGTATTCTGTCTCATGTTTGACCACCCTCATTTCCTTGCCTCAATTATTCAATCATTTTTCCCAACTTCTATCAGTTTCATCTCATCATATTTACCACCTTCTCCTTACTCTTACGAAACTTCCATAAACTAGTCTTTTGTTACTTCAGACCCAGTCTTTTACATCCTAACTGGTCTCTCTGCTTCCAGTCCCTTACCCTTTCTACTTCTTAAACATAATTCCAGAATAATTTTCCAAAATCATTATGACCACCTGCTCTTCAGATATTTTCACTAGCACTTAACCCCATTGTGTTTGTTTCCTTTGCTTGATTGGCAAAGCTTTTTAATTTTCTCAAGTTCTGTCTCTAATACATAAGTATGTTTTCACTGTGACCACCACCAACCTTCTATACCAGCCAAAACCAACATGATGTTTTTCCCCAAAGATACTTTTAAGAAGCTTGAAGAAACGAATTATCTAACAGAAAGAGTATATCTATGAAGAATGCAGAGTGAAGAAATACAAGAATTATAATTTAAAATTAGTAATTGTATTAAGAATATGTTATATCAGTTTCAATAAATATTCCCTGAGATTCCCAAACTCAAAATCAAAATAGAAACATGATCAATATTGATATTCATAGCATCCACGTGATAAAAATAGATCTGTACTAAGGGGCTTGTATCTACCCATTTCATGTTTTACTTCCTTCTGGAGAAGTGGCCTTTATAATAAAAGTAGTATGAGTACCTGCAGCACATACTACTTATTATATACCCAGCAGTATGTTTATGTTATTTAATAATCACATCAACCTAGGGGATAGGTACCACTTTATTATCATCATTTAATAGATAAGGGGATAGATGCAGAGAAAATTTAATTAACTTGCCCCAAGGCCCCACAGCTGGTTAGTGGTTCTGGGATATCAAACCAGGCAACCTGGCTTCAGAGCCAAAATTCTTAACTATTACTCCAAACCACATTAATAGGCTCTAATAGATATGTGCTGAAATAATGGACAAGTAAACCATACATCCCTTTCCTTCCAGCTCTCCCACATAGAATGCTCTAAATGGGATGATATGTGTCCACATTACCCTCTCGTTTGTCACTGATTCCTTTTGTTTCCTCTTCTTTCTCCTTTGCTGTGACTCCTGTGTCTGCCTCTGAACATTTTTGCTAAATATAGTGAACTATTGTGAACAGTTGAGGTGGGTTTGTGCTGCCCTAACTAGCCCACCCTAACCCCATTCTCTGTTGTGCTACCTCCCTCAATTCCAGTGGTGCCCAGAGCTCTGATAAGAAGGCCTCATACAGACTTCCTCAGCCAAACCTAAAGACTCATCCCTCGTCCTACCTTAGCCTCTCTGACTCCATCTTTTCACAAAGGCTTTCAAGCATGGAGAGTTTCTATGTCCCTGTCACTACAAGCTACTTCACTTAGGCCCTCAGACATTCATTGACCTAAGGAGATCTGGGAAGGCGGGAGGTGAGTTTCTGCCCCTTGCTCTCAATAGCCATCCCTGATTCTCTTTACAAATAATAAAGTTTTCAAATCAATATGAACATTCTCATGTCTTCGGTTTGATGATCATGTTAAGATGAAAGCCAGATTTTAATCATCTTTCTACTCAGAAGGAAAAGAAGGAATCACTAATTTTATGTAAAACTTCTAAATGTGTGAAATCTCACAAATGTTCCATGTTCCATTTTTTTGCTCTATTTCCAAAGTCCCCAAGGGCACAAAAGTGTTGAACCCCATATCAGATATTTTTCTAATTCTATTTTACACAGTTCCCCATTCCAATTTACACAAATTTTAACTTTCTCAGGTTCTGTCTTCCTTCATGTACTATAACTAAGCCCAATAATATAACGTCTGAGATAGAGCCCTGATACCATATGTGCATAGGCTTCATGTTTTAGCATTATTTTGTGAATTCTTTCCATGTAGGGATTTAATATTAAAGTGCAATTAGGAGGCACGCAATATGTGGGTACTTAAATTAAGCCATCTAGATAGAAAGTACTAAAAAGCATATGTGTTTATATTAAAGTAATAATACTGTGTAGCTTTATATGTAGGATAATGATCTTATTGAGAATTTGCTATAGCGCTCAGTTTCCGGGTTTAGTGTCAAAAGCTCAAGAGTAAAACTCTGGGGAAAACTTCATTACTGAAAAGAAAACACTGAGATAACATCATGTTTCCAATCTTTAGTTTTATAGGTGTATTGCTGCAAAAGAATACAGTAATTGCTTGTGAGGAGTTACTTTGGTTTGAAAAAAGCTATATTAATATGAGAATTGTACTTAATAGAAATATGAGAACAAAGTAATACAAATATACCGAGTGAAATAAATACTAAATATTATAAATTTAGGTGAAGATAACCCCTAAAATTCTCTGAATCAATATAATTTTATACATTTCATATAAAGCATATATAAAATATATAGAAGTATATTGTATAACACAATCACACTTTAATTCGGGGGTCTCATTTTTTTAAATTTTACTTTAAGTTCTGGGATACATGTGCTGAACGTGCAGGTTTGTTACATAGGTATTCATGTGCCATGGTGGTTTGCTGCACCTATCAACGCGTCATCTAGGTTTTAAGCCCTGCATGCATTAGGTATTTGTCCTAATGCTCTCCCTCCCCTTCCCCACAAACTCCCTACATGGGGCCTCATTTTTTTTTTTTTTTTTTTTTTTTTGAGACAGAGTCTCGGTCTGTCGCCCAGGCTGGAGTGCAGTGGCGCGATCTCGGCTCACTGCAAGCTTTGCCTCCCGGGTTCACGCCATCCTCCTGCCTCAGCCTCCCGAGTAGCTGGGACTACAGGCGCATACTGCCACGCCTGGCTAATTTTTTGTATTTTTAGTAGAGACGGGGTTTCACCGTGTTAGTCAGGATGGTCTCGATCTCCTGACGTTGTGATCCGCCCGCCTCGGCCTCCCAAAGTGCTGGGATTACAGGCATGAGCCGCTGCGCCCAGCCAAGGGGCCTCACTTTTAAAAACAAAAAAATGTAACATTGTATTAATGGATAGTGTTAAAATGTTATCAAAAAAGTTGCAAGTGCATGAGTCATGATATCCTCCTGTATGCTGTCATCAGAACCTAAAATCTCAGTGGTATATCATAAGAGTTCATTTCTCACATAAATTTCAACATGGTCCAGGTATCTCTCCAAGGCAGCATCTAGCATTCCAGGCCACTCTAAACTTATGGCACTTTCCATATCAACGGATACTTTCCCCAACTGCCTTAGCTAAATGCTAATCATATATCACTTCAACTCAAATTTCACTGGCTAAAGCAAGCCACATGACCACTTGTAACATCAAAGGAGGCAGAGAAGTACAATTCTTTCTGTGTCCAGAAAGAAATTTTGCTGAGTGGCCATAATATCTACCATATTAGTCAACTGGATTTTCATCATTGCTGCCAATGAACTTTTTGTATCTATTAGCAAAGTCAAATTGTAATCAGGTTACTTTGTGCATATAGAACGAGAATGAGGGTAGTTAGATGACTTTCCTTTCTAATGTCATCAAGTAATTATGGCTTATACAAGTATACATGCAACATAGATCAAATATTCATATAAAGAATATCTGTTTATAAGCAGCTTCTAAAAATATTAAATAAATTGGATTAGCCAGTCAAAAAAAGATTATCTGACAGCTCATATAAAATTCAGCAGTTTTTAACGTGCTTGGGACATGAAGAAAACCAAAAACCAAAACTATTATAGGCCAGGAATGAAAATCTGGGCACAGACTATATAGTAAACCAGAAATGGGTTAACAATGGAAAGAAACATAGATAGCATCTTGTCTCATTTCTTCATTTGAACAAAAGGTTATTATGTAATTAAAGGAAACCCCCACAGTAATGTGTTAAATTTAGTCCAAAAATCTCAGTTGTGTAACATGCAGAGTTACTTTATTTCAAGTTTACCAAAATGAGTCAACACAACTAACCAGCTAGGTGTTTGTAGGGTCATCCTGCGCCTACTATTTCTGTCCTGATCCAAAATACAACTTTGCACTACCTAGCAGTTGTTCATTTTAATTCAAGACATGGAGATGAATCAAGTCCTGTGGCTCTGTGATTTCTAGCACAGTGAACATCATTTTTAAAAATCTTATGGCTAGTATGTGTACATTTTCTATGTCCCTGGAGTTTGATCCAAGGGAATATGAGGGTTAAGGAGAACTGCCATTTTCTTCTTCCTTCCCCAAAAGGGGCTGCCTGCTGTTTTCCCGTCTGGACGCACTTTCTATGTACCTATTTCCCACATCTAACAGTTAAAAAATTTAGCCCACTCTTATTTGAGAAAGGGGACAGATGATTAATGGAAACCCATGGAAAAAAATCACATTATCAATCTGAATTGTTAATATTGCTGGGGTTTGCTACATTTGTTTTGTAAGTTTGAGCAATTCTGAAAGTTGTAAAGTAAAAGTAAAATCTCTCTCTTGTTTTTACCCTAATCATACTCCCCAGAGTAAACACTTCATTCTAGAAATTCAGATATGGTGGCATGGAGGTTTTAAATGTGCCATTCAAAGTTATAAAACTATTAGGAGAAGAAAACAGAATCCTTTGCATGATGTAGTTACCTTTGCATGATGTAGTACTAAAGATGGTGGGTATTGTCCTTTAATTTTTTGAAACTATAATATATGAAAACTATGATATAAAACACATAAAGTTTGGAAAATGGCATGTTAACATTATTAATGATAATCAACATTAATTCAGAATGAAAATACCTTAAAATACATTTGGAGACCCAGACTTCCACTTTAATATTCTAAAATAAATAACCAATTGCCAAAACTTCATTGTCCTTTGAACTTTAATTTTTTTTTAACCTGATGAAGATTTTACTACTACAGATCTCACTAGACTGCTATTAATTTAGCAACTCAGTTGGGCTTAATCATTCCTAATTTTAATATTCTTAAAGTTGGACACCACCCATAGGAGTTTCCAGTGAACTAGTCCCAGTAGCTTAACCAGTGATTTTATAGGTATAACTAGCTTTAAGCAATTATTGCAGTTTTATAACCCACAGGCATTTTATTAGATTTTTCTCCTGCTGAATAAATTTAGTTCTACTAGTTTGTCGTGCGTTGTTCAAAGGGTTAAATTCAGCAGCCCTGTATTAAAACTTGATTCTTCTTCTCTTGTCTACTCTGCATTATTGATTCTGTATTGCAGAAAGATGCATCCTCCAAATCCAACTCAGTCATGTTATTCCACCAATAAAATCACTTTTTTGGCTTCTCTTTATATGTAGAATAAGGCCCACTCTCCTCATCATTGCCTATAAAGCCGTTTTTGCCTCCTCACCAGCTAGATCCAGCCCCACTCTCCCCTCTTTTCACAGACTATACCCACACTGATACACTTTCAAAGGAAATATATGGGACACACCAACATATTGTAGTACACAGAACAGATATTTTCTAAATAGTACTCCAGTGGCTACATATAGCTCTTGTCACTTCAAAAGCTACACATCTTATTCTTCACTGTTTACTACTTGAAGAATCAGCAGCAGCTTAATAGTGGACATTACAGCATCATATATTTTAGTCATTTTTATGGTCTTTCTAGAAGCATCTGCTATAATGTTTAAGTGGAAAAGGATTCAGTTTCTGCCCTACAGCTTATACTATAAGCATATGTAGGCATTTATTTAATATCAAGAAGAAATTTAAAATATCCATTTCTCAGATTACCAGCTTTTAAAGTTTAGAGTTCACAGATATAAGGCTATACAAATAGAATTGATTTGAGTTCTATAAAGAAGTCTGTACCATTATTTAGCAATTAATTATCCAGATATATTAGCCTTAATTATTCAAACCAATTTACCTGTTAACTCTATATCCTTTTAATAATGTTCTTTATATGAGAGAAAGCTGTAACCCAGAAAGATTCTTAGCTGATACTCTCACTTCTCCTCAGGGCCTCAAGAGATTTAATGTGTCAGTCTAGCTCTTGTAAATACCCTAGCTACAGCTCTTTTTATTATGTTCTCATATAATCTTCTCATGTCAAGGGTCTTCACTCACTTGGAGCATACTTTTGGGCTTATTCTGAGACTCTACAAACTCAGCACATTTCTGTATTGTGTCTTTGAGACCTATTACTGGGAGAGGGTTGAATAACTGGCACAAAACAGCTATTAGATGACACACAAAGGATTTGATGAACTGGTTTGATATCCTTTCAAGTAAATTTTAAAAATCAGAATTCAAACTCTACTTGTAACTGAATTAGGGAAATATATGTTCTCTTTTTAATGCTTTTGTTACATTATACATTTGTTTGATTTCAATAGGTCCTGATGAGACCTGAGTAGTAACATTTTCTACCGTGATTTAAATCTATTTGTAGGTGACATGATTGTATGTACAGATAATCTGAAAGAATACCTAAAAAGCAAAACAAAACAAAAATCTACTAGATAAATAGGTGAATTCAGCAGTAGCTCCCAGAAAAAGGGTCAGCATAAAAAAAATAAATTTAACAACCATAGAGTAGCAACAAATAGAAAATTATCAAATATTAATGCTGGAGTTTTCCAAAATTAAAACTCTATCCATGAAAAGACACTGTTAAATTTGAAAAAACAAGCCACTAACTAGGAGAAAAATCTTTTACATTACACATATTAGAAAAAAGATGTCAAGCTAAACATATATTGTCCCTGTAGCCATTAGCCATGTACCAATTTATATTAAAATTTAAATAAATTAAAATTAAATAAAATTAAAAATTTAGTTCCTCTGTCATACTACCCTCATTTCAAGTGCTGAATAATCATATGTGACTAGTGGCCACCATATTGAACAACACATAAAGTTCTATTGGACAGAGTTAATCTAGATACAATAAAGAACTCCTACAAAGAAATTATTGTAAACATAATGGCCACAAATTGAGAACAACACAAATTTATAATCAATAGGTGAGGAGATAAACAAATATTGGTAACAAGTAATAGGTAAACAAATAATGGACATAGTAAGATACTCCTCACCAATAAAAAAGAACACGTTTTTCATAAATATCAACATGAAAGAATTGCGAGGGTCTTATGTTGAGCCAAATAAGTCAAATATATAAACCACAAGATTCTTTTTAGAGCAAGGTTAAGAACCTATAAAACTAACCTATGGAGATCAAAGTCAGAATCGTTACCTCTAAGAGAGGTAGGGGGGAATCAACTGGGACAAGGTATGAGGGAACTTTTGAGGACCTTAATAACCACCACACACACACACACTACACACACACGTAGGCAATATATAACAGAAGGTGAACAACTTCATAGAATATCAAATAATTACCTATTAATAACACAAATAAATACAAGTATGTACTAACACAAATGACTAAAATAAAAAATATAAATATTACCAAATATTAATGAAGAATCAGGAGCAACTGGAACATACACACACAGTTTCAAGGATTGTAAATTGGTACAACCAGTTTGGAAAATAGTTTAACAGTATCTAATAAAATTGCATATAGTCACACATTGTGAAATGGCAATTACACTCATAGGTATATGCCCCAGAGAGATTCACACATTATTTCTCCAACAGACATGTATAAGAAAGTTCATAGCAGCATTATTTATATTAGTTCTAACCTGGAAACAACCTAAATGTTATTTGAAAATATAGGGGGTAGAAAATATAATATTGATATAAATTTCTATAAAATAAAAATGAACAAATAAAAGTAATGAAGTGAACAATCAAGCAATAAAACTGAATAAATTACAAGTACATGCTTCAAAATGTTTGAAACACAAAAATACTGAGTGAAAGGATACAGGCAGAAAATAAATACCTATATTATGATGTCATTTACATAAAGTTTAAAATCAGATAAAACTGTTTTATGGTGTTAGGATTCAGGATAATGATTATCTTTTGAGGGTAGTGAGAGCAAGAAGTGAAATGAGGGGTCCGGGCGCAGTGGCTCAGGCCTGTAATCCCAGAACTTTGGGAGTCTGAGGCAGACAGACCACGAGGTCAGGAGTTCGAGCCCAGCCTGGCCAACATGGTGAATCTCCGTCTCTACTGAAAATACAAAAATTAGCTGGGCGTGGTGGTGCATGCCTGTAGTCCAGCTACTCGGGAGGCTGAGGCAGGAGAATCGCTTGAACCTGGGAGGCAGAGGTTGCAGTGAGCAAGGCTCCGTTTAAAAAAAGAAAAAGTGGAATGAGGGAGACTTTGAGGTGCTGATTATATTCTACTTTTAGATCTAAATGCAAGTTACATGGTGAGTTCCTTTTAAGAAACCTCTTTGTTTCTGTAAAGTTCTCGTATGTGTTTTTTCTCTGTATGTATTATTTATTTGACACAGGTTCTTGCTCTGTTGCCCAGGTTGGAGTGCAGTGGCACAATAGCTCACTGCAGCCTCAAACTCCTGGACTCAGGTGATCCTCCCTTCTCAGCCTCTCAAGTAGAGTAGCTGAGACTACAGGTGCACAACACCATGCCTTACAGCTTTTTAATTGTTTTGTAGAGATGAGGTTTCACTGTTTGCCCAGGCTCATTTTGAACTCCTGGCCTCAATCGATCTTCCCACTTTGGCCTCACACCTGGGATTACAGGTGTGAGCAACCATGCCCAGCCCCTCTATATGTTTTATACTTAAAATGTCTTTTTAAAAAATTAAGAGGCTGTTGTTTATCAAAAAAAAGACCATTACGAAAGTGAAAACAAAAAGACAGAATGAGAGAATATGTTTACAGCACATATAACAGACAATTTGTAACAGGGATCATTTATGAAAAATGTTTAGGTGTTATTAAATGGCTCCTTTAACATGCATTATCTCAGATAATCTTCACAACAACCCCATGACTACGCTTATTTTAACTTAAGAAGAAACTGAGGCTTAGAGAGTTTGAGTGACTCTCCTCAGGTCACAAAGACAGGATGACTCCAAACCAATTCTCTTATGCTTTTAAATGGTATAGTAAACTGTTACAAGAATTTGACAAGTCACTCCTCCAGCAGCTTACATATTTTTGTTTCTCAAAACTTTATAATATACATAAAAAGCAAGAAATATTGTTTCAATATTTTATTTTTCCAACTTTTATTTTAGATCGGGGGTAAAATGCAGGTTTTTTACCTGGATATATTGTATGATGCTGAAGCTTGGGGTATGAAGGATCCCATCACCCAGGTGCTGAGCATAGTACCCAATAGTTAATTTTTCAACCCTTGTCTCCCTCCCACCTCCCCGCCTAGTAGTCCCCAGTTTCTACTGTTGCCATCTTTATGTCCATGAGTACCCCATGTTTAGCACACACTTTTAAATGAGAACATGTGGTAGTTTTCTGTTTCCAAGTTAATTTGCTTAGGATAATGGCCTCCAGCTGCATCCATTTTACTGCAAAGGACATTATTTCATTCTTTTTATGGCTGCATAGTATTCCATGGTCCAAAACAGACTTAAAAGTACAAATGTGCATACAAGTAATATACTTATTGAAGTACATAGAGAGATAATGTGGTATATCAGAAAGCACAAGCTTTGGAATCCTGGGTCCATCATTTACTGTGTGGTCTTAGAAAGTAACTTCAAATCTTGACTTCCTTGTTGGTAAGATGGCAGTACTTTAGTATATAACAAGAACAGTGCCTAGTAATGTGGAATGAATGAATGCTTTTTAATAGGGCAAAAATTGGTAAGTTCTTACAATGAATATTCTTTCAAATATGTTAAAACATCTAAAATGTTTATAATTATTTTACCTTTATAGATAGTCACAATTTACTATATAATATTAGCTGACAAAATCAGTTAATTGTAGTCTGGCACACAATTTAAGTTGAAACTGAGTAATAGTCTTGTGCTTTAATACATTCTATAATATATGGAGAACGTCTGCTGTACAAAAATAACTGAAATGCACCAAGGGTAAGAAAAACAACTTCTGGAAATGTAAACAAAACCTAGTTTAATTAAACTATCATATAAATATGTATCATAGTGTACAAATTGTTTTAATTGAATATTGTATTTTCATTTCAAAATAAAAACAATATAAAATTTAAAAGGAATAATTATCCCTGTCATGGCTTATATTTCACTTTGAGATGCAACTGATCCTGGTATCCTTTAACCATAAAGGCAAATTGAAAAGTGTCAGTCCATGTCCATAATATTTAAAATAGAAGTTAAAAATTATATTTTATATATATATGTAGAGAGAGAGATAGGAGTTCGGTATTCAAAGCTTCAATGTTTGGAAAGTAATTCAGGCCATCACTCTCATTTCTGGAATCTGGTTTCAGTGTAGAAATTTGGACATGCTATTCCTTTCCAAATGAATTAAAGTACATATTTGTGTAACTACTTTTGAATGCATTTGCAGAGAATTATTCAAAGTGTTTATTCAGATGAATTATAATGCCAATAAAAAAAGCCAAGTTTTTGATCCAATTTTTTCTAGTGAGCTGAGACATAGATTTTCTCTCAAATGGTATTAACAGGTTGGTGTCTTTCATCAGTTAAAAGCACTTTTGTTGTACCATGCCAACCCTGTCATCACAACTTCCGATAGTACGCCAGACTACTACATTCTCCAAGCAAAGGCTTGAACTCACTGTGACTTACATCATAGAAGACTATTTGATTCATGATGATAATGACCATGTGCCCATTACTTATTCCATTTTTAATATCTTACCCCCCAAAAGTGATACCTGAACAATGCAATAAAGAGACCTGTGTTCAAAAGTGTATAACCATGAATTTAATTGTAATAACCAGACCAACCACAATAGCAACCAATGACAAGTAACCATCTGTTGTAGTTGTGCTTCTTAATTTTGACTGGCCTACATTGACTTTTCAATCCATTTCTTAACACATAAATGGTTTCCTTTGTCGTACTCATGAGAGTCACTAGATCAAAACGTTCTTCAATCACATTATTACCAGTTGGCTCACGTACTCCAAATTTATACGTTGAAGTTCTAGCCACTAGTATCTCAGAATTAGTCCCTGTTTAGAAATAGGGTCACAGCTGATATAACCAGTTAATCTGAGATGAGGTCATACTGGAGTAGGAGAGGACCCAAATTCAGTATGGCTTGTGATCTTATAAAGAGAAATTTGGACACAGAAAAACATACAAAGAGAACACCATGTGAAGATTGGGGTTATGCTATCACAAGCCAAGGAACTACCAGAAGTTAGGAGAGAGATTTGAAACAGACTCCTCCCTAATGCCTTCAGAGTAAGTATGGCCCTGCTGACACCTTGATTTCAGAC
This sequence comes from Gorilla gorilla gorilla, assembly GCF_029281585.2. Classification (NCBI taxonomy): domain Eukaryota; kingdom Metazoa; phylum Chordata; class Mammalia; order Primates; family Hominidae; genus Gorilla; species Gorilla gorilla. The sequence goes on along the minus strand of NC_073228.2, from coordinate 96,229,106 downwards.
TTTTGGCCTCCAGAACTGTGGTACAGTAAATTTCTGTTTTTTAAGCCATTCAATCTGAAGTACTTTGTTATAGCAGCCCTAGCAAACTATTACACATATAATATACTTACTGACACTGTTAGTAAAATTAGATAACAAGAATTACTGAAATGGGAGGCATCAAAAATTGTTTGTCTTTTTTCCTTAACTTCTCTAAGTTCATCTGTAAATGCAAAACTAAGTGCCCCAATAATACTTGTTAGATTATTTTTGGAATTGTTTCTTTACGTTTGGGACAGATAATTCTTTGTTGTGAAGGATTCTTACATTGCTAAGTAGACAATATTTCTCAAATTTCCCACCTAAAATTTATGGCATCGAGTTTATGTTTTCAATTATTAAATAATTTTATTTCACAGTATTGTCATTATTTCATTTGTATTCTAAAATAAACACTGTTGAAATATTATTTGTTCAATTTCATTGAAGTTTTTATCATATATCTTTTCTGAAGTGCAGTTAGCGTTTTTACCATAAATTTGTTCACAACGTCATATTTTCAATAAAGATACACTCTGCACATTAAACAGGTAGGAATATTCTACACTCCCATTGAGAAAACACTTACTCCAATTTTTCTTGAAACATGTAGCCCACTTGGACTATCTATTATATACGAAGTGCTGTCAAATATAATTTTTAAGATTTATATAAGAAAATAAAAACACCAAGAAATGACAAAGATATCCAGCCCCAGTGTTGGGAGAATATAGGATGTGATAGAGGCTCCAGAGGTCATGTCCTGTATAAAGAAAGTGTCAGACATTGAAATCCAGTGACTTCCTCCTAGCATGTTGTCAGATGTGCCAACTTTTAAATAATGGCAAATAAAAACACATGGAAACTTTTAAAAGACATATATCTTTGGTTCATTTTTGGCTTCTGGTTAGACACTTTGATTTGTTGACCAGTTCTATGATGTACTAACTCAAACTAAAAATAACCAAGAGTTTGTTTTGTTTTGTTTTGTATGAGCCTGTGGCATTTACTCATGCCTCTCAGCAACCACAGTCAGAGACAAGGACCTTGCTTTAAACAGAAAAACCAAAGGCTGGAATTCTGGATTATATCCTCCCAGTCCTCTTTCCCAGAAACATCTCCAGATGGTAAAAAATTCTTGGGGATGATGATGCTCTGGGGAGGGACAAAAGGTGCAAAAGCACCACACCTGGACCAAGGCAGCAGAAGAAAGGACTTTGCTAAGGAAGAGCAAGGACCAAGACTAGGACCTGGGGTACTAGAGGGGAGAAAGAGCCCCTCCACCACCACCATTGGACCTGGAGAGTCTCTATGCAGTCCTGGACTAGAAAGAACTAAAAAGGGAAGCCTTCAGCATGAAGTCCCAGGAGGTAGGAAAGGGAGGGTGGGTAGATTTTGCACCCCTATGCAAAAAATTGGCAAGGGGGAGATATATTGGAGACCTTAGATAATGGAAGACCTCTCCAGTGATGATTCTGGTGCACCTGGAGTGCCACCCAAGTGGTCATCTCAAATACCTCCTGTTTTCCCTATCTTGGTCTTAACTGAGCATAGGCGGTAGCCCAGGCACTGATCCCAAGGCTTCTTTTGACACAACTGGCTCTTACTTCATCTTAGGCAGCCCTCTCTGGGTATGTTAATCTTTCATCAAGTCCTTCTCTGAGATACTAGAATTATGAGTATGTAGGGGCATACACGTCCACAAAACTAGGGCTTGTTTTCATAATTTTTGCCTCAGTGACTGAATGGTGCCACCATTATTTTACCTAGACATCCACAGCAGAAATCCTGCCATCATCATAATTTTACACATCCAAAATATATTTTTCTGTTCCTATAATACTTCTTCAAACTTTTAAATCTGCGCCTCCTTGAAATCCTCTAACCTTTTTGCAGATTATCATGAATTTTCATTCTGGATGATTTTTCAAAGTATTTTTAATTTACTTCCCTCACAACATGCGTTAGAACCACAAGAGTCTCCTTTCTGAAACACAAATTGTGTGTGTGTGTGTGTGTGTGTGTAAAACATATAGAATGCATAATATATAAAAATAGTTTTAACGAGAGCTATTTTAATTCCAAAACAAAATGTATAAAATAAAAAAATTAAACCAATAAATCAAAGAACAATAGCAGGTTTTTTCTTCTTTCTTTTTTCTTTTTTTTTACTGGTTTGACTTAGTACCAGATTCTGATACTTTTTTCATTTATTCTAAGATCTCAGTGTCAGAGCTTGCATTTTTCAAGACCTACAGTATATGAAGTTCGTTGCAAAATGGTGACTGAGTTAAATAGGTGGAAAACACTGATAAGCCTTCTAAAAGCTTATATTTTGATACAATAAATTTGTTTATTTAGATAGGAGATATATGTACTATTAAGATGCATAGGGCTGGGCGCAGTGGCTCACGCCTGTAATCCCAACACACTGGGAGGCTGAGGAGGGCAGATCACGAGGTCAAGAGTTCAAGACCAGCCTGGCCAACATAGTTAAACCCAGTCTCTACTAAAAATACAAAAAATTAGCCAGGAGTGGTGGCAGGCTCCTGTAATCCCAGCTACTCGAGAGGCTGAGGCAGGAGAGTCTCTTGAACCTGGGAGGTGGAGGTTGCAGTGAGCGGAGATGATGCTACTGCTTTCTAGCCTGGGCGACAGTGCGAAACTCCATCTCAAAAAAGATACATGATTGGTACAGAAACTCTAAATTCCTAAACTTTCTTGGTCTTTTATGGTTTCGCACCTACTGTGCCTTTCAAACATTATTTTGTCTCCTCCCATAACTCTACTGTGAGTTCCTTGAGGGTAGAGTTTGAATGCTTCTTTGTTTCCCCACTTTCTTGAATAAGCCTGAGACATTATCAGTAGTCAAAATTGATCAATAGTGATTACTATTTATTATTGTTCTTTAATCATTTTTATCCCCACCTATAAATTCCTAAGAACGAGGACTATAGCATCTTCTTGGTTTGTGGTTTGTGGCTTATTTAATAACCACATTGACTATAATAAAAGACTAATTTATAAAATTATGTACAAGGTACAAAACAAGGAAGATGAATAAATCATCCCCAAATGGTCAATATTAATATAGTCATATACTGAGTAACTTTTATATGAGAAGAATTTGATTTAGTTTATGACTTGAATCATCTACCACTTCATTAAAAAGACTCTGCAAAGACATAGTTCCTGAAAACAATTTCATGTTGAAGATGCCAAAAGCAATGGCAAAAAAAAGGGACCTAACTAAAATAAAGAGCTTCTGCACAGCGAAATAAATTATCAACACAGTAAGCAGACAATCTACAGAATAAGAGAAAATATTTGCAAACTATGCATCCTACAAAGGTCTAATATCCACAGTCTACAAGCAGCATAAATAAATTAACAAGCAAAAAACAAACCACCCCATTAAAAAGTGGGCAAAGATCACACAAACAGACACTTTTCAAAAGAAGACATACACATGGCTATCAAGCACATAAGAAAAAAAAACTCAACATTACTAATCATCAGAGAAATGCAAATTAAAATCACAATGAAATACCATTTTACATCAGTTAGTATGACTACTATTAAAAGTCAAAAAGTAGCAGATGCTGGCAGGGTTGCAGAGAAAAGAGAATGCTTATACACTGCTGGTGGTAGTGTAAATTAGCTCAGCCATTGTAGAAAGCAGGGTGGTAATTTCTCAAAAAACTTCAAACCTATGCACCATTTAACAAAGAAATACCATTATTGGGTATTTACCCAATGGAATGTAAATCATTTTACCATAAAGATATGTGCATGCAGTACTATTCACAATAACAAAGACATGGAATAACCTAAATGCTCATCAAAAGTAGATTGGATAAAGAAAAGATGGTACATATACACCATGGAATATTACGCATCCATTAAAAAGAACGAGATTATGTCTTTTGTGGGAACATGGATGCAGCTAGAGGCCATTATCCTAAGCAAACTTACACAGGAACAGACAACCAAATACTGCATGTTCTCACTTATAAGTGGAAGCTAAGCACGAAGTAGACATGGACACAAAGATGAGAACAGCAAACACTGGGGCCTACAGGAGGATGGAGGGTGGGAGGAGGAAGAGAATAAAAAAATCTACCTATCAGGTACTATGCGTGGTACCTGGGTGACAAAATAACCTGTACAGTCAACTCCCATGACAAGCAATTTACCTACATAACGAACCTGCGCATGTACGCCTGAACATAAAATAAATAATATGTTAATATTGTTGAAATTTAATCAATTCAAATAAAGTAGAAGCTGGTGTACCCATTGGGAAATCAGTCTGTAATTCATCCTCTCCTAAGAGGTAACCTCTGTTAAGAGTTTGATTTATAACCTACCAGAATTTTTACTTATATTTATCATGTTGGTCTTGTGTGTGTTTCAAAATAAGTTATGTCAACAGCATCATTGTATGATTTGATGTTTTAACTTGCAACATTCATGTGAATTTGTACAGATTGACCTCATTTGCACAACAGACAGTCCATAGTTTTAATAACTATTTGATAATTCCCCTTGCTGTCATTATTAAAGTCCAAACAATGTAAAAAACCCCTGCATATTTACTCTAACAAGAATATTGGATACTTTTTTTACATTTTTAATTCAAATAATTTGTGTTCCTAATTTCCAAGTGAGAGAAATAACCTAAATTATATAAAAAGTCTGGTTGTATTAAGTGTAAAACTTGAATGAGATTAAGGAATTCTTAGATCTGTCCCACATCTTTTCTTACACTATTATGTTATATAAACTCCAGAAATATCTTCATTCTTATTACCAATTAGTATTTGGTATTGTACTTTGACAGACAGTAGATTGATACGTACTACAATGCAATGAATTTGTAAGACAAAATGCCACATAACATCTTTATATATCATATAAACTTGGTAATATAGCACATTGGTTTATATAAAGTTATATTATAGGCCTTTTAGAATTTACAGATTTAGAATAAGTGTGCACCAAAAGGAAATAATGAGAAAAATGATAGTCTCTTATTGATCTTCTTGATGATAAAATTTATGTATTTTTATAATTCTAAGGTGTATCTCTGTATATATTATATTCTATAAATTACGCTCAATGAATGACCTTCAAGTTTCATATCTTTTTCTATTTTTAATAGTATTGCTGGTTTATATTTATTTAGTCATAAACAGAACTGACATGAATTTAAACCCACTTAAAACATTTAGTATTTTTCAAAGAAGAATTAGAGTAAATATCAACGCAATTAAATGATATGGACATTTTGAAAATTCTGTCATTATATATTATAACAAGAAAGAAAAACAAAACAACCAAATAACATCACAGAAAGTAAGCCGTTTTAAAGGAACATTCTAGATATAGCACGTATTAGCAAATTGCAGGAGTTCTAGAGATGTACCTACTTCCCTAAACAACCTAGAAATACTCAAATAATGTTATTTACTAAAAGTTTAACTTGAAAATCAACTTAATGTATCTGTTCAAAAACTTGACCACACCCTGACTGAAATTCTTAACATAAAGGAAGAAAGTGACAGTTTAAAGGAGAATGTGACATAAATGGAAGCACAGATATATCCTGTAACTACTTTTATAAGCATTTTCCGGAAAGAAGGTGTCTTAAAGCAAATGTGAACATATCTCTAAAAGAGGTTGATATCTCAGGGTGACACAGCTTAGTGCCATTATATATCCAAACAAATGCTTGTTCTGAATACAGTCTATAAATAATACCCTAATTATAATTTAACTGACTTAAATTACAGTTGGCCTACAAAGGGAGATTACACTAAGAATAAATAAATATATGTTTGCAGGTAACATCATATTGTATTTAACAAATTGGAATTTTAAGATATAATAATGAGTGCCAAATAGTATTCCTCAGGCCAATTCACGCTGAATTATCATAAGTACTAATGACTGCACCAGTAAGATCATGATGATGAAACTAAAATTAATTGAATGTTTATCATGGACCAGGCACAATATTAAGCATTTTAACAGCTTAAATGTGCTGTCGCATTTAATCTACAAACACGCCAACCCTGTAAGGTAGGTCTTATTATTATATCCATTTTACTGATGGGCAAATCAAGTTTCAAAGTGGTTAGGCCACTTGCTCAGGGTTCCTAGGAAGCAGTATGGCACAAATGCAGTTACAGATCTGTCTGGCTTTAGACTCTGTGCTCTCAGACTTTACTGTACTCCTCCCAGAGCAAGGCTACTATAGGGATGACATCTTGGCCTGACTGACCAAGGCTGTTTTAGAGTTCTACAACTCATATATTTGAGAAAATGAAGTATGGTAGAAATTATATTTGGAATTTGGTGTGCCAATAAATTTTCAGTATAAAACAACTAAATCATAGTGCTATTGACAAATATCTTAGCAAAGAGACTGAAAATCAAAAGGGACAAGAACATTGATAAATCTTTTGTTATGTATTAGTGTAGTAAAATACCAAAGGCTCAGACTGCCCCTTCTGAATTGTTACTTTCTGTAGCGGAAGCACTTTAGTCTTCATGGATGTCAGTCTTCACAAGCATTAATTCAGCTTAAAAGAAAAACGTGGCAGCTTCATTCATCTCCTGAGACATTGTATCATGACTTGCTACAGAAACACTTTGCATTTAAAATGCTGAAAATGTTCAGAAACATTATACTTTGAATATAAGAGTTAAAGGCTTCAAATACTATGCTATGGTAAGTAAGGTAAGTCACTGAACATAGAAATATAGTAGCACTACCATATGCAATGTTGAAGGATGATCCCCTGAATCAAAATATTTTGCTAACAAATGTATTACACAAAATCCTGTTTTGAGAATCTACTAATAAATATCCAGTAAAGGACAGTAGAAAATGGATAAATGCCTGTGATTAGTCTCCTATCCTCTCAAATTCATAGCTCATCAGATGTCATTATTCATATCAGCTATAACTCCACCATCGATTTTCAAAATATTTCAATGGTCTCCTACTATTTAAGCAGAAGTATTGAAAGAAATAATTATAGGTAAACTGTGTCTTCTCATTTAACCATTAATAGGTGATAATATATATTTCAATAGAGAGACAAAAATCAGAACAAAATATGTTAAATAAATATGATTTTAAAGTAGAGAATAGAGGAACATTAAAGGTCAAGAGCTACTTCCCTACATACCTGACAGAACCTGTTTCCTAAATTCACTTGATGTACTTTAAGCTGCATTAGGAAACTGCCACAATAATGCAGCAAGGAATAGTAGTAACTTGACATTAATGATGTGTCATGTTAGCATATTTAGATTCCAAGAGCAACAGTGTTTGATAAATATGATGTAACAGATATGATATATTTCCACTAGGAGATTCAAATAGAATCTACTCATTCGTAAAAATCAGCAGCAGCATCAGATAGACTTATGATGAATGAAGAAATGCAGATGTGCTAGGTCCTGTCTTTAAGGAATTCAGAAATTCCTTGGAAATAAAGCACAGGTATGTAACAGAAAAATAAAACACATATATTAAGCAAACTAATATAAGTATTCAAATAAAGGTCAACAAATGGTTGAAAAGAAACAGAATTTGAGACAGGACTAAAAATCAGTAATACAGTTGTCCCCACTTATCCATGACCCACATTGGACACCTAAAACCACGGATAGTACCAAACACTATATACACTACGTTTTTTGTATATGTAAATACCTCCGATAAAGTTTGATACATACATTAGGCATAGTAAGAGATTAACAACTAATAATAAAGTAGAACAATAGCAATATAATGAAACAAAATCACGTGAATATGACCTCTTTTTTCCTCTCTTTGTACCCCTCTCGAAATATCTTATTGTAGTGTACTTACTTTATTTCAGACCACAGTTGACTGTGGATAACTGAAACGCAGAAAACAAAACCACAGATAAGGTGGGGACTACTATCAATTTTATAACCAAAGAGATTGAGAAAGGTCAATCTGAGAATAATAGTTGAAGCAAAGTATAAAGAAAAACATCAATTAACATTTCTCAATTGCCAATATGCATCAGGAACTAAACTAGGCATGTATGTTTATATTATTTTACTTAGTTCTTATAAACAACTGTGAAGCAAACAGCATTAGGCTCATTGTATAACTGAGTAAACTGAGGTTCCTAGAGAATAAGTTAACTTGCCTAAGTCACATAAGTAGCATGTAATAGTCAATCGGTAATAAACTGTACTCACAGAGATAAAATGATTATTAGAATAAGAAGATATATAAGGCAAAGTAGTAAAGAGTTTCAAAAGAAGGTGGTGTAGCAAAGAGGGCAAAATTATGGGTCTGTGCTCAGACATACTTGATCTCAAATTCTGGCTGCAGTAAGAATCAGCCGTGTGAGTTCAAGATGGTTTGATTATATATATATATATATATATATATATATATATATATATATATAGTTACATATATACATTTTATAATGTATCTTAGCTATATAAATTTTATATATTTAATATACATTTTATATATAAATAAATGAGTTTCAGATATTTACATATACTTTATATATAAATTTCAATGTACTGTTTTATTGAGATGAAGAAAATATGAAATTTTATAAAAACATTTCAATTGAAGATATTTAATAAAATATCTCAGAAGAAGCTGATGATCATTATACAGTACAAGAATTATAGTGAAAAGACTGGCACTACACAATTCTTCCTCTGACATTGATAAAAACAAAGAGAATGGAGCTGTGAATACAGGTGCCCGCACCACACCTGGCTAATTTTTGTATTTTTAGTAGAGACGGGCTTTCACCATGTTGACCAAGCTGGTCTCAAATTCCTGACCTCAGATGATCCACTTGTCTCGGCCTCCCAAAGTGCTGGTATTACATGCATGAGCCACTGCGCCTGGCCAGAAATATTTTAAAATGGCCATACTGCCAAGGTAATTTATAGATTCAATGCCATCCCCATCAAGCTACCAATGACTTTCTTCACAGAATTGGAAAAAACTACTTTAAAGTTCATATGGAACCAAAAAGAGCCCGCATCACAAAGTCAATCCTAAACCAAAAGAACAAAGCTGGAGGCATCACGCTACCTGACTTCGAACTACACTACAAGGCTACAGTAACCAAAACAGCATGGTACCGGTACCAAAACAGAGATACAGATCAATGGAACAGAACAGAGCCCTCAGAAATAATGCCGCATATCTACAACTATCTGATCTTTGACAAACCTGACAAAAACAAGCAATGGAGAAAGGATTCCCTATTTAACAAATGGTGCTAGGAAAACTGGCCAGCCATATGTAGAAAGCTGAAGCTGGATCCCTTCCTTACACCTTATACAAAAATTAATTCAAGATGGATTAAAGACTTACATGTTAGACCTAAAACCATAAAAACCCTAGAAGAAAACCTAGGCAATACCATTCAGGACATAGGCATGGGCAAGGACTTCATGTCTAAAACACCAAAAGCAATGGCAACAAAAGCCAAAATTGATAAATGGGATCTAATTAAACTGAAGAGCTTCTGCACAGCAAAAGAAACTACCATCAGTGTGAACAGGCAACCTACAGAATGGGAGAAAATTTTCGCAACCTACTCATCTGACAAAGGGCTAATATCCAGAATCTACAATGAACTCAAACAAATTTACAAGAAAAAAACAAGCAACCCCATCAAAAAGTGGGTGAAGGATATGAACAGACACTTCTCAAAAGAAGCATTTATGCAGCCAAAAGACACATGAAAAAATGCTCATCATCACTGGCCATCAGAGAAATGCAAATCAAAACCACAATGAGATACCATCTCACACCAGTTAGAATGGCAATCATTAAAAAGTCAGGAAACAACAGGTGCTGGAGAGGATGTGGAGAAATAGGAACACTTTTACACTGTTGGTGGGACTGTAAATTAGTCCAACCATTGTGGAAGTCAGTGTGGCGATTCCTCAGGGATCTAGAACTAGAAATACCACTTGACCCAGCCATCCCATTACTGGGTATATACCCAAAGGACTATAAATCATGCTGCTATAAAGACACATGCACACATATGCTTATTGTGGCACTACTCACAATAGCAAAGACTTGGAACCAACCCAAATCTCCAACAACAATAGACTAGATTAAGAAAATGTGGCACATATACACCATGGAATACTATGCAGCCATAAAAAATGATGAGTTCATGTCCTTTGTAGGGACATGGATGAAACTGGAAATCAACATTCTCAGCAAACTATCGCAAGGACAAAAAACCAAACACCGCATGTTCTCACTCATAGGTGGGAATTGAACAATGAGAACACATGGACACAGGAAGGGGAACATCACACTCTGGGGACTGTTGTGGGGTGGGGGGAGGGGGGAGGCATAGCATTAGGAGATATACCTAATGCTAAATGACGAGTTAATGGGTGCAGTACGCCAACATGGCACATGTATACATATGTAACAAAACTGCACATTGTGCAAATGTACCCTAAAACTTAAAGTATAATAATAATAAAATAAAATAAAATAAAATAAAATAAAATAAAATAAAATAAAATGTATAAATACCATTATATTATGGTAGGAACACAATGTGTTGGATTTTCTCAAAGCTCTCAATATCATGGAAAACAAACTCATCTCCTAAATGTGAAGATGTCAGGACATCTTTGGATAGTCTGGAAAATAAACATCCCCAGCATCTCAGTTGGCTTAAAACTACAAAGGTTTTTGTTCATGAAAATTTGACCTGCTGACTCTCCATGGCAACTGCCTGCATACCTCCATGACAATTTGGGTTGTCAGAAGTCCCCACAACCTTGTGCCTTCATAATTTCAATCATAAGGTCTCTGGTTCAAAAGGCAGGGAAGAAAAATACAGGATGTCTTCTGCTGAGTGTCATTCAGAATCCATTTCTACTCAGAACCTTCTGGTCCTATACAAAAGTAAGGACATCAGGAGTAAAATCTTCTTTATGGGGGAAAGGAGAACCGAATGGTAACTGGCACTAGAAGTCTACCACAGAATATGAGGAGGTGGGATTTTAAATTTGGTAAGTGTAGACAATGTTTGACATAGTCACTGGGGAATACGAAAAAGAGTCATAAAAAGCTGAATAAAAGCATGGCCAAGCATCACTGAAAGTTCAATCAGAGATTATAGATTTATGATAGTTTCAGTCCTCATACTATTTTGATTTTCTGAGACCACAAGGAGAAAGACTATAGATTGATACGGTTGGAAGTCAAGGGGGGAAATTATATTGCAATCATGGAGATAATTTGAATAATTTTATTATAAAATATTGAGTCTGGGCAAAAAGCCAAGTGAAGTCAAAAGGGGCTAAAAGCCTGAGCCAAGTATATTTCAGATGTGACTGATGCTGAAGGTGCCTAGACATATGAGTAGGTAAATTACAGTAAGGCAATAAGAAGAGCCATCATTAGCATCAGCATCTTTTCTGACCAAGGGTCAATAGCATCTCTAATCTCTTAAATTTAGAAATAAAATTGTTCCATTGAATGAATGGACAATGATAAAGAAGCTGTGTACTCATTGCCTACCTATATGAGCCTATCAATGACCTTTTGTAAAAACTGCCCCTCTTGACTAATGCCTTACTTTTTGCGTGACAGGCTGCCTCAAATCTCACTGCTGAAGCTTTTCATACTGGGGATGAATTTATGGTACTGTTTCACAGGCCACTAAAAAGGAACAGACCACACTTGAAGTTGATGTTCCTATGAACAGAGTACTGTGCCAGAAAAAAAAAATATATATATATATATATATATTTTCTAAGTTAATGAATATAATAGTATATCTAAAATTATTTTCCGTGGTGTATTTCTGGCCTATAATGTACAACAATAACAATCACATAAGCAAAAAAAAAAAAAAGAGACAGTAACTTGATAGCCTCATACTCATTATGAGGACGTTAAGGAACAGTAAATTAGAATCAGTAATGGGGTTATTTTGCCTCCATTTTATTGAAAGGAATGGCATCCATATTTTACCTGGATTATTATCTACAGTTAATTAAGTGAACCATTTATAATGTTGACTGCCTGTTGTCAGCCGATTATCACTGCCATTTGTTGACAAATAAATAAATAGGAGAGAGTAGTCATCAAAAATACTGACTTGTCCTGGCACAGGGGCTCAAGTCTGTAATCCCAGCACTTTGGGAAGCCGAGGTGGGTGGATCACCTGAGGTCAGGCATTCAAGACCAGCCTGACCAACATGGCAAAACCCTATCTCTTCTAAAAATACAAAAAAAAAAAAAAAAAAACAAAAAAGTAGCTGGTGTGGTGGCGGGCACCTGAAATCCCAGTTGCTCACGAGGCTGAGGCAGGGAGAATTGCTTGAACCCATGAGGCAGAGGTTGCAGTGAGCCAGGATCCCGCCACCGCACTCCAGACTGGGCAACGGAGCGAGACTCTGTCTAAAAATAAATAAATAAATAAATAAATAAATAAATAAATAAATAAATAAATAAATAAATATAGATAAAAAAATACTGACTCATGTTCATTTATACTTTCAGATTAAAGAAAAACTACTCAGAAAGTCATTTACTTTAAAATGTTAAGCATTTTAAGAAAACATTCATGGTGCCAAATCACAAATATATCAGTGAAAATGTACTTTTGTGATTTTGTAAGTCAGAAACATTTAATCTTGAGTTTTTAAGCTTTGATTTTTGGGTGCCTATCCTACTTAAAACTTCCCGAACAGATGTCTCATCAGTATCTATCTTGGCAGTTAAGCAGCTATGCTTATTGTAGGCATGTTTTGGAATTGGTATCTAATTTCACTCGTAGGTATTTGGTGATGTAAGGCAAATTCAATGTCATTAATTTGTTAGTTTCTCTGGTTTGTCTCTGAACTAGCCTTAGCCTGTTCAATATTTATCATAATTAAAACTAGTAGAAGCCTCTAGATCATTATGTACAACATTTTATCTAGGTGATACCTATGTGAACCTACCTATAACATGTAAAAATACCTATAACATGTAAAATGTCATATGTACAACATTTTACATAGGTGATACCAAAAATATAATAAATCAAAATTATCACGTTTTTCTCATTATTTGATATTGAACTGCATATCAGTTTTCATTATTTGACTGTTAGACATGATAGATATAGATATAGAAAGTAAAGCTTTCCCTTTGATGGTTGACTAAAAAGTCTACAGTGAATAGACGTTTTAAGCACTGAGTGTGGATTTAGGCTTTGTATGTCTTCTTCTGTAATCTGTTAGCATGCATGAGCTAGAAATTCACCTCATTTTCTCTATCTTTCTAACCCCTATCATGCAATTTATACTAAATAAATATTGGTTGAATAAGCAATCATATCAATTGAGAAATTCTGCTGGACATGCTTATACATATTACAAACCAAAAGGTACTTTTTAAACATTAAAATTATCCTGAAAAATATTTTCTTTGAATTTCATATTTTAGTGTACCCTCATAATATGGTAAATTATTTTTACTTCTAACATAAAATAAACTTGCTTTATACTGGCTTTGTGTTCAATTCCTTTTATAATTAAGCTTTTATAAAATCAAAGACTTGGTCTCCTTCCTTTCCTTTTTTTTATATTTAATTTCTATTATGAATCTTTTTAAAAATATTTTTAGCATCTAGTACACTTAACACATAATAGACAATATATTTCTATTTAGTGAAAAATATGACTGAATAAAGGAATTTACTGAGGGCACTTATGTAAGGGTTCCTCTGGAGCAGTTGCAAATAGGAGATAATTAGAACTGGTGAATTTTGAACTAAAATATGATGCTAAAGAGGGAGAAAAACAAATGTCATATATCCTTTTCATTCCATAGAATAGTCCTTGAACAAATTAAGTTAACAAGAAATTACTTGACAAATATTTCCTATTGGGTTGCCAATTGTTTTCATACGATGTGTACCAGCAAGCAGATTATTGACAATATAATCCCCTTTCATTATTTGTTAAGTTAATTAATTTCAAATTAGAAATAGGTTTTGCTTTTACATTTGTTATTAAATAAAAGTGACAGGAAATAAAAAATAAAAATCCGTTTTAAAAACTGGCCTTTACATTAAATAAACAAAGCAAAATAATTTTCTAAATGTTTCCAATTATTTTGGCTGTGTAGAAATGCTATTTCTCTGAAAATAATGGAGGCATTTGAAAGAAAAAAAAATCAGGTTTTGAGAAATTGTGTGCAATTAAGCCTTAGCGATAAACATGAGGGCATGGAAAGGTGATTGCTGGGGAGCCCACGAGAGTGTGTCTTTGTAACCCTGTCAGCCTTATGGGAGGACCAATGTCAATAATGGGTTCTCGGGGTCCCTGCAGTCAAGAGATCATGTACCCTAGAATGCCACATAAGCCTGGGCTTCATTTTGAATTTTAGATTCCTCCAGGTGAAGAACTTCCCCATACATTTTTATGTTCTTTTAACAGTCCTAAGGCTGCTTCAGAAAACTGCCTATGGACAATGTTTCTTTAAGAAAAATAAACCAAAAATCACTAAGATTCCCTCTGTGCACAAACACACACATTGCATATTATATACCATACACACTTGGGTATTTGCTTAGGATATTTTTAAGGGTACAAGTAAATGTTCTTCTCTTATTTGCATCTTTAAGACATCAGAAAATTACAAATATGACTAAAGCTAAGTTCAGATTCTAATAACACAGCAAAATCATTTGGGTACTCAATATTTAGACATACTGTATAGATACTGATAAATATTTATTGTGAACACAGTATAATTTATTATTAAAATCACAAAATATGTAATAGTTTTACATGTTAACACATACAATATGCAGACCATTAGGAGTTAATAGCTCTAGGCCAGGTCTAAGTTAGTATTATATTCACACATCTTAGCTTTTCTTTTTTCCAAAATCAATATCTGCAAATAATAAATGAGATCCCAGAGGGTTGAGTTAAGCTCCAACCACCACAGAGCAACTCTGCAATTGGTCATTGACTCAATAATGCAGGTGAGTGCCACACTATAGAACATCTTTAGCACACTGTAATAGAAAATTAATAGCTTTCAAATCAGCAGTAGAGTTACCCTAAGGATTACATAATAGCTTGGGTTAGAACAATCACCCAAATCCAAGAAGTATACAAGTCATAAAACCTGAGTAAGATACAGAAGCTCCAACATTTTGCTTAATTTGTTCCATGTATTCTGTATTCTGCTCAGACAACAAAAGGCGCATGATATAAAAGCATCATACTGACAACAATGTGCTAAAAGCCGCATTGCAGCAGTATCCATGGTGTTCATATGATGTTTATATATGACAGTACAGTGATTTACATATCAGAATCAGAAACCTGTGCATCAGGAATATTTTTCCTTAAAATTAGTAATAAGTTAAACATCCCCTACAGATCTTCATGCAGTATTAACATTTATCGAGGTCACAACGTTTCTCCATGAGAAACACAAGCTTTGTTTATTTCCTCTGTCATGTGAACCTCCTTTCAACCGTGGACTCTCAAATGATAGTCTGACTGTAGAATCTCAAACTAAATTCCAGAATGAGAGCATAAAAAGTAAAGAAAGGATAACTTATTTATAAATATATTAGTTTACAGAGCTGGGAGCCAATGGCACCAATAACTTATAAGCACGTCAGAGTCAAGTAACTGGATCCCTACCATCCTAAAGTGAGGTCAGAAAACTTGCAAGCTGCCCAGCATAAAATATCCATCTGTAAAGAGACAATAGCATGTGATAGAATATCAATTATTCATTTATCCATTTTTCAATGCCAGACAAATCTGTGGATACAGAAGGGCCCAAAAATAAAACTTGGAGGGTTTTCATTTTTACGATGAACATGTTAAAGACAGGCAGGGAGAAAACAAAGTATTTCTAAGCTTTACAAAGTTATCCATTTCCTTCTATTACTTGACATCTTAGATCAGTTCACGTCTTTACAAAAACATTTCTTTTCACCTCAAAGAAAAGCCACAGATCAGTCAGATTGTTAAAGAAGCAAATATATCTCCTAATGCTTCTTGTGAAGACACGTGGCTTAAATACATATTTCTAAGTATTGGATTCGGAATCCAAATTATAACTATTTTGCAAACGCTAAGATTAACAATTTAGCAACTAGCCTTAAGTAAAAAGTGAAACCAAAGAAAACCCACAAAAATCATAATAACAAATATTCTTTTGAAAGCATAGATGCTGAAGGATTGTAGACACTTACCCACAGGCTGCCAACATCCAGTCATTTGCCAAAGCTAAAAGCATATGGCATTTTCCCGCAGGCTACTTGTCTTTTATTTTTCACAGGAGTTTCATCACCTAATTTAGCACTATCTGCAAAGATTTGGGATAGCAAATAAAATCTTCCTTCCTGTTTTTTTTTTATTTTTTTCCTTTTGGTTCTTTCTCCTAGTGGCTTGTGCCATGCACGCAAAATGGCACCTTTCTTTCAATGCAGAAGCAGGCTTTATATACCAAGCATGTGCATGTGAGTATGCCACAAAACACCGGTTCCTTATCATGCGCTTGTTAGCTTGTCCAATCTATGGCAATCACTTCAGTCCCAGGGGTTGAAAGACACAAGACGCAGGGAAAAGGGGAAGCAAAAGCTGAAGAAAGATCAATACTGCACTGTGAAACAAGAAGTGTAAGCTATTTACTTTTCATTGATCTGATGATGCAGGAGAAACACCTCAAACTGGCATTAAATTGAAGGAATACATCTTCTGTGTTTTTTCACTTCAAGGTCAGGAAGGGGCTAAGAAGAAATTAGAACAAACAGAAACTAATCACAGGCATACAATAAAACTATTAATCCACATTACAAACCCGCATGGTAACATAATTAAATTTCAGGTTGAATGAGGTTCACAACAAAACAGATACTGCCAAGGTTTTTGTTTAGTTTCGTTTTGTTTGGTAAGTTGTTTTAACTTGTACCTGGAGCAACTACAAAACAATGGCATATGACAACTGAATTGAACCAACATTTAATGCCTTGCTAGAGGCCTGGCATTATTTTGCAAAAATCTTCAAGCAACGTAAAGTCCCAGAAAATAATTAGATACAGATTTTATTCCAGCCACAGAGAAAAGTACTGAGCTTTAATTCCTAGATATTAAAGTTCCCCCCGAAAAAGATCACAAATAGTTTTCTAAAGAATTTGTCATAAAATTCTGTCATTTTTCCTTTAAATTAGAAAATCCTAATGTGTTTAGATAAAAGAGATTTAAATATTTGCAATAGAATAAGGTATTTGAGACCCCCTAAAATGACATATGACTGGATTTTTCAAAAAATTATATACCTTTTTGTCATCAGTATTATGTGAAGAAAGTTTTTGTTCATTTATCTGTTCATTCATTCACATGAGTTTCTGTGGGCATTTCCGCATGCATACATATATATATACAGACACATATTTTTAATACGATTTTCAAATGGATAGTGGTTTTATTTGGGTCAGAATTACAGAATTCAAGAAACCAAAGCATGGAAATTAAAGTTTATCAAGTGCAGGCTGGGCGCGGTGGCTCACGCCTGTATCCTTTGGGAGGGCGAGGCGGGCGGATCAGAAGGTCAGGAGATGGAGATCATCCTGGCTAACACTGTGAAACCCCGTCTCTACTAAAAATACAAAAAATTAGCCGGGCGTGGTGGCGGGCGCCTGTAGTCCCAGCTACTCGGGAGGCTGAGGCAGGAGAATGGCGTGAACCAGGGAGGAGGAGCTTGCAGTGAGTCGAGACCGCGCCATTGCCCTCCAGCCTGGGTGAGAGAGCAAGACTCTGTCTCAAAAAAAAAAAAAAAAAAAAAAAAAAAAGTTTATCAAGTGCACCAAAATCATCCAAGAGAGATATGTGTTCTCTGTATTCTGAATTTATGAATGTAATATTTAGTCACAGTTATGACTCATTCTATTAAAAAGACTTGCTTTGAATTTGTTAAATGAAGATCTTCACCATTTTAGAAAAAATCAATGACAAGACTACACCCAGTTAGCCATGACCACTGTAAAACTTTGCCGATAAGACATAAGCATTGTTCTGTACTACAACAGCCTTGTTCTTTTTCCAAGCAAGCTTGACTCAAAATTCAAAACAAAAAAAGCCCGACATTTTTAAATACGATGGCCTTTTCTTTTCCTTTGATCCATAACTAAAGATAATGCATTCCTTATAACTGATTTTATTAAACAAAAGTATAGTTATATATAGACAATTGAATTAATTTCCCAATGTAATTATTTTTAGGGATGTTATTATATGTGTTAATTTTAAACATGAATCAAATGAATTTTTAAAAAATTTTAAATAATTTTTTTTATTGTTGAGTATTCAAAATCTGAGCAAGTCTGGAAGCATATAATTATAGAGATGCATATATATGTATGTATATGAAAAGACACATTTTGTAAAAGCTCAAAACTCTTTAAACTGGCTATTATGTAAATTTAATTTAAATTTTTAAAATGTACACAAATTTATAGTAATAATTAAACTAATCTGAAGATAACCCTTTATGAAAATTTTTTATTGAAGCTATGGAAATTAAATTCATTCTAAAGCTCCAATTACCTGTAAACTAATTATGAACTGACCTTTTAAACAAACCAACATTTTAGCACTGAATTTTATTATTTTACACAACATCATTTGGAATTGAGTGGCTTCATGCACATCACTATTTTGCCTATTTCGCAGAAGTCCAGAAGCTTTTCTGCTAGGTCAATCTGCTAAGAGCATGCCTGGCCAGGAAGCAATTTTTGGTATGGAGCAAACTTGGTTCAGTAAGTGAAACAAGGATGATACTGTCAGAAGCAGCTAAGTTCAGACTCATCCAAAGGAATTAATGCCAATCATGGTTGCAGAAAGGGCAAAGTGGCAGTGCAGTGTTTACAATGATTTCTTAGGTGAGATGTGATAAGAAGTTGGCGTTTCACCATATATTCTACATGTTATTATAATTCACTTTGAGGGGTAATAACTGACAAGATTTTCTTTGGTTGCATAATCAAAAATTGTTCAATGTCTGAGAGTTGCAAGAGAGATTAGGGAGAAATTATCATTTCATCTATGCATTCTAGATCATTCATTCCCATCTTTATTTCTGAAACATGATTCCTACAATTTGAAGACTTTTAAAGAATCTGCATACCTTTTGTATAGTTTTCCTATAAAACACTTAAAAAATTTAAGCATTTGATTTTGAATACATTTTTTAAAAATATAATAAGCCTCTTTTTAAAAAGGATCTAGATTCACTTGTAAATCCAAAGATATAAATATTTTAGGATATGTTTATTAATCTCAATACACACACGCTTTTTAAGGTTTCTTAATTAATGGTGACCTGCTTTAGGTATATTAAAATATTTTAAAACCTATAAGAATATAATTATTTCTTTTAACAAAGTTACAGGAAATAAGAGTTGAAGTTAATGATAGATTAGCATTTTAGGCCAAGATGAGGATCATTTCTATGTTACATTTCCTAACATGACATAGACTGTAATACTGATTCTTGGTCAAATTTAATCACCTAACTGAAGTACTGTATATATCAATTAACTTCACATCCATTGCATGATCTTTAGACAGTAGGAGTTATTGCAGGTCACTTTCCTGATGGTCGGACACTTCAGGCAATAAAGACTCAGGAGGCATCTTAGAGAAAGGACCATTAGGAAGCAACTTTATTAAATTTAACACTTTACCTCATAGTATATATTCTCTGTATGTCAGTCTTGCCCTCCTTTGGACGCTAACAAATAATATCTTTAATGGAGTATTTTTTTATACCTTTCTGCTTTTTATTTTTAATCCACTGCCCTAAACTCCTTAAGTCTTATCTATATCTGCCCATAATCATGTCATAAATTGCTGTTTATGATATTCGTTAAGCACGTATAAGCAATTTTTATTTAAACAAAAGAGACGTTCTGTGGTATTAAAATGTGTAATGACATAATGAAAACAAGAAGCTATATTTTTGAAAGATGAGAAAAAAACAAAAAGAATACATAGAGCTACAAATAAGTTAAATGTTATGTAATTATTTTTTATTTATTATACACTTTTCAAAGTGTTTATAGCCTCCTTGTTTAACCTATCTATATAAGTTCATCCAAATCTACTAGTCAGATTGTTGGGGAAAGGGAAAATGGTACTTATAACTCATCATTGGATTGCTGTTCAAATTTCAGAAAATTGCTCCTTGTCTTTCATTGCCTAAAATCTCTGTGTAAAGGAAAGAATAAGATGCACTTTTTGTAATTTAGCATTTCCATGATTTTTTTTATTTCAACGTTGACATGTTATCTTTTTGAAGGATTCATCTTGACATGCCTGTCAGCTTGCCTTTCCCATTTTTAATAGGGTGAATAATAGGTGATAAAGGTTGATTAGAAATGAACTTGGAAATGCATTTTATTAAGATTTTTTGCTTCCATTTATACATAAGCATGCAATCTAAATTTTTTTCCTAAAGAAGTCTCATGAAAGAAATATATTTCCTTTAGAATTTTAAATATACTTTAAACTTTGTCACATTTGATCAAATATAGAATGATCATGAAAGTAAGATGGTCTTCCTTTTAAAAATAATACATATTGAAAACTGTAAAATTATTCTGTTTAACATTTCTTCCTTTACAATTAGGAAATTGATTTTGCCTTTGAGGTAAATGTCTTAATTTAGACTGTTCTCATATAACAACCTGGGTGTTTATAAGCCCTGAAGACTCATTCTATTACATGACTTTAGACTTTAGAATATATCATAATTTATAATTTACTTATAATTCTTGTGTATTTATTAATAAAACCCTATGTGTTTATTGATAAAATATTTAAATTGTCTTAAGAACAGAATTTTTTAAGTATATCAATGAAATTGATTTCCCCCTCCTATAAGCCTTCTATCTAATCTTCTTATTGAAACAGTCTTTGTTACTTCTGGAAGCCAAGTCTATGTGATGTCTTCCTTAGTACCTAAGTGGAAAACAGCAATCAAGTTGGTAAGGGCTGAATGTCAACTCTACAAGAAATGTTTATTCTGGTATAAATCAAACAGTGGAACTCCACTCCTACTACCAGAGAATGAGAAATAACATGGTCCTAAATTTGGAGTTAGGTTCTGCAGAGGCTAAGTGTATTGTACAAGAAAATAAAAGACATAGGGAGAATGTTCTTGTTCCTGAGAGAAAAGGGCAGCAATGAGAAAGATGATAATAGAATGATGGTAGGAGGAGGAGAGAGCAGAAAAATGAGCAAATGAAAGAACTTATTAAAACAACAGAGTGTTGGAAGTTCTGGCCAGGGCAATCAGGCAGGAGAAAGAAATAAAGGATATTCAATTAGGAAAAGAGGAAGTCAAATTGTCCCTGTTTACAGATGACATGATTGTTTATTTAGAAAACCCCATCATCTCAGCCCAAAATCTCCTTAAGCTGATAAGCAACTTCAGCAAAGTCTCAGGATGCAAAATCAATGTGCAAAAATCACAAGCATTCCTATACACCAATAACAGACAAACAGAGAGACAAATCATGAGTGAACTCCCATTCACAACTGCTTCAAAGAAAATAAAATATCTAGGAATCGAACTTACAAGGGATGTCAAGGGATGTGACGGACCACTTCAAGGAGAATTACAAACCACTGCTCAACGAAATAAAAGAGGACACAAACAAATGGAAGAACATACCATGCTCATGGATAGGAAGAATCAATATCGTGAAAATGGCCATACTGCCCGAGGTAATTTATAGATTCAGTGCTATCCCCGTCAAGCTACCAATGACTTTATTCACAGAAATGAAAAAAAAACTACTTTAAAGTTCATATGGAACCAAAAAAGAGCCTGCATTGCCAAGACAATCCTAAGCCAAAAGAACAAACCTGGAGGCATCACGCTACCTGACTTCAAACTATGCTGTGAGGCTACAGTAACCAAAACAGCATGGTACTGGTACCAAAACAGCATGGTACTGGTACCAAAACAGATATATAGACCAATGGAACAGAACAGAGCCCTCAGAAATAATACCACACATCTACAACCATCTGATCTTTGACAAACCTGACAAAACCAAGAAATGGGGAAGGAGTCCCTGTTTAATAATGCTACTGGGAAAACTGGCTAGCCATATGTAGAAAGCTGAAACTGGATCCCTTCCTTACACCTTATACAAAAATTAATTTAAGATGGACTAAAGACTTACATGTTAAACCTAAAACCATAAAAACCCTAGAAGAAAACCTAGGCAATACCATTCAGGACATAGGTATGGTCAAGGTCTTCATGTCTAAAACACCAGAAGCAGCAGCAACAAAAGCCAAAATTGAGAAATGGGATCTAATTAAACTAAAGAGCTTCTGCACAGCAAGAGAAACTACCATCAGAGTGGACAGGCAGCCTGCAGAATGGGAGAAAACTTTTGCTATCTACCCATCTGACAAAGGGCTAATATCCAGAATCTACAAAGAACTTAAACAAATTTACAAGAAAAAATCAAACAACCCGATCAAAAAGTGGGTGAAGTATATGAACAGACACCTCTCAAAAGAAGCATTTATGCAGCCAACAGACACATGAAAAAAATGCTCATCATCACTGGTCATCAGAGAAATGCAAATCAAAACCACAATGAGATACCATCTCACACCAGTTAGAATGGCAATCATTAAAAAGTCAGGAAACAACAGGTGCTGGAGAGGATGTGGAGAAATAGGAACACTTTTACACTGTTGGTGGGACTGTAAACTAGTTCAACCATTGTGGAAGTCAGTGTGGCGATTCCTCAGGGATCTAGAACTAGAAATACCGTTTGACCCAGCCATCCCATTACTGGGTATATACTCAAAGGATTATAAATCATGCTGCTACAAAGACACAAGTACACCTATGTTTATTGAGGCACTATTCACAATAGCAAAGACTTGGAACCAACCCAAATGTCCATCGATGATAGACTGGATTGAGAAAATGTAGCACATATACACCATTGAATACTATGCAGCCATAAAAAAGGATGATGAGTTCATGTCCTTTGTAGGGACATGGATGAAGCTGGAAACCATCATTCTGAGGAAACTATCGCAAGGACAGAAAACCAAACACCGCATGTTCTCACTCATAGGTGGGAATTGAACAATGAGAACACTTGTACACAGGGTGGGGATCATCACACACCGGGGCCTGTCGTGGGGTGGGGGGAGGGGGGAGGGATAGCATTAGGAGATATACCTAATGTAAATGACGAGTTAATGGGTGCAGCACACCAACATGGCACATGTATACATATGTAACAAAGCTGCACATTGTGCACATGTACCCTAGAACATAAAGTATAATAAAGAGACCATTTTTAATAGAGATAACTAATATTAAAACTGAGGTTTGTACTGTTGCAATATAATTCCATTGTGTCCCCCATATAATGTTCAACAGAGTGCAGAAGAAGGATAGAGATATAGAACAAAATATAAATTCATAAAGAAATTCTAGGCCGGGCATGGTGGCTCACTCCTGTAATCCCAACACTCTGGGAGGCCAAGGTGGGCGGATCACCTGAGGTCAGGAGTTTGAAACCAGCCTGGACAACATGGTGAAACCCTACTCTACTAAAAATACAAAACATAGCTGGGCATGGTGGTGTGTGCCTGTAATCCCAGCTATTCAGGAGGCTGAGACAGAAGAATCACTTGAACCTGGGCGGCAGAGGTTGTAGTGAACCGAGATCGCGCCACTGCACTTCAGCCTGGGTGACAGAGTGAGACTTCAACTCAAAAAAATAAAAAAAAAAGAAAGAAAGGAATTCTAAAGAAGTTCTACTGCAGGAGTGCAGAGACTTAGGCACAAAGTTTCAGGTCTGTCAAGACTTAATAGGCTGACTGATAGCAACTAACATCTAAATTATAAAGAAATAATTTGAATCTCTATAGGTCAAGAGGCATAGATATAATTGACTGTATTTGATTTTAATTTAATTCATATGAGAAGAAGAGACTTACAGTGTTACCTCTGCTGCTACTTTCCTATGATTTCACTTTCATAGGTTAAGAGGCAGAAATCTGTAGAGGTAGGACCTGGGAGTGTAGGAGAAATTTCTAGTGCCCATTCACATCTAATTCTTCTCCCTTGTGGATACAAGAGAGAACTATACTCTCTTGGGCCTTACAGACAGTCTCACCTGTGACAAGTGATCTGCTCTGGCCAACGGGCTGTGAGAGGAAGTTGTGTGCTTCAGCTAAGAGTAGAAGCATTTAATTGCTGAGTGAGATATTCAGCTCTGTCTTTCCTGCAGTGGACTCTGCAGAAACAAACAAACAAAGATGGATTTCTGTTCTCTTACACCACTAATATTTTAGGGTATTTGTTATAATGACATATTTCAGCTTCTTCCATTACAAAAATAATTATCCCAGAAGTTGGGAGTTTCTGAAACATAAAACATAAAATAAGTATTCTTGCTTTATTGATAGGCTGAGGAATCCACTAATTATTGTAATCTTGAAAGATGGTCATCTGTCTATTGCTTGCAGTAAGGAAGCATGGTTTAGAAAATAGATCATGAATCTTATAAATCTTCAGTATTAGGAAGAGTTTGAAAAACTGAATGCTAGTCTTCTGAGTTGATTGCTGTTACCTGCTTTTGACAGAATGTTACTAAAAACCTGTTAACCTCAGATAAGAATTGGCAAATTTGCAGACTCAAATGAAAGAAAATGGAGAGATTCAAGAAATTTCAGAATTTGCAAAGTGGCCAAATCAATTACTCTGAGATCACAAATACTAGGAAACATAATTGAGAAAGTATTTTAAGTGACAAAGGTAATTAAAACTCTGCTTTCTAATAAAGAGAAAAATAAAGATATGGCTTTTATATCTACACTAAAACTTTCAAAAAATTAAGGAGACTCAGAATAAAATTGACTTAGAGAAAATATTCATCAAGTTTCAATATTTATTAAATAAGAAGTCTACTAAGTTTTTGAAAGCACCCAGTAGCCAAACTATAAGACTGAACTAAAACTGTCTGGACTTAAAGTTTGATCACCTAAACTTTTTTTTTTTTTTTTTTCTGAAACAGGGTCTCACTCTGTTACTCAGGCTGGAGTGCAGTGACATGAACATGCTCACTGCAGCCTTGATCTCCCTGGCTCAAGCGTAGCTGGGCCCACCACAGCCTTCTTCAACCTTAGCTGAAAACTCAAGTGTACACCACCATGATTGGCTAATTTTTTTCTTATTCTTTTTGTAGAGACAGGGTATCCCTAATGTTGCCTAGGCTGGTATTGAACTCCTGGGTTCAAGTGATCCTCCCTCCTTGGCCTCCCCAAATGTTGGGATTACAGGCATGAACCATCATGTCTGGCCACTGCCCAAACTTCTAAGGGTAGGAACCGTTTGAGAAAGTTGCTCAACCCCAGAGTACATGTTCTTGATCCTCAACTTGAAGATGTGGCAAAAAAGTATAATGGAAAAGGAAAATATCAGAGGAAGATAATAGTCACAGACAAAAATAGACAAGGGAGTTAATCACAGAGGAATTGTGATTGTTTTGAGTATGCTCAACCTGCAATATCTGACTTTTTTCACATCCTAATCCCCACCCTAGTCACTGAATTCCTGCAGAGTAAAAGTGAAGCTATCTAGATAATTGATCATGAATATTAGAGTTTTCGTAAAGGTGAGCCCTTTGAAAAAGGACCAAAGGGGTTATGGAGATTGAGGGCAAAGAGGGGAAGGGCAGAAAAAAAGCAGAAAAGTTGTGACAAGTTGAGTGGCTTCAAGATCATAGATAAAACAAAACAACACTAAAACTAAAACAGTGGAGAAGTTTGGCTTGTGTTGAGTGCAATTAAAGAAAATTCCTGGAACCCTAATTCCATGAGCACTCTGTATGGTACAGAACTTCTACATTTCTTGTGGATTCTCAGTGGATGCAATATGAATTTTCAATATACATTACAGTTTGTTTTCCAATGTAAGGACAAAATACTTGTGTAACAAAAAGAAAGAAGAGCAGTAGAAAGGCATTCTGTGATGTGATTTGGAAATTTAAGAAGACAAGATTAGATGAAAAATGAAGCTGCCGATTTGAAATAATGAGTCATAATTTAAAGTTAGTTTTAGTTTTAAAGTTACGAAGCTTATGGAATGGTGGGGAAAATGACTATTTACATTTGTTTTATCTCCTCATACTCTATAGTTGAGCATAGAAGCCACATTCATATTCCAGACTTTCACAAGTGGCCCATTTCCTCACTTATTATTCTAGCTTCCCACTCTCTTTTTCAATCTAGCCATCTACTTTGACTAAACTCTTATTTCTATTTCCTCCACTAAGCCCCACCAAGATTCATGCTAGCTTTGATATGCAAAAAATACTATCTTAAAATTAAGAGATAAAATTGCACTTAAAATAATGCCATTTAATTTACATGCACAAAGATTTGCCTCCTGCTGTTTATTTTGTAATAGTCAAATTTTGAATTGTTCAACTTGTTCCAATGTATTTAATCTACAAAATAGCAAGGTTTCCATAACAAACAGTGCTTATCTAAATAGCACTTAATATATGCACTGTAATTCTCTATGTTCTTCTGAGTCTTCCATTAAGTTTGAAGACAGAACTAATTTGTCTTCCTCTCTCAAGAGTCTAGCCCAGGACCTGGCAAATTACAGTCACTTGGTAAGTTTTTGAGATTTTTTAATGTAATGAATCCTTAAATTTACAGATATGATATCTGTCATTTAACTTTGGTTGGGTTCCAGAACACAACTTCAGTCAGCCATCTTGTTCATTATACCTAACCGTGTTCATTAAAAAAGAAAAGAAATCCATTTAAAATGTGTAAAAGACAATTAGCAATGTATATTCTATTGATAATAGATACTTTGGTATTAAAATGCATATACTTTGATAAATTGAAGATTGGTTTACTAATCTGAGTCAGTAAATTTTAAAAAGACTACAATTAACCCTTACTAGCCTTCTATTCATTGCAATAATTTCTGTATTCAGTGTTAGGATATTTTCAAACCAATATACTATTAAATATTTTCCTCTGAGATAATTGAAAACAACTCTCAGTTAAATTAAAAGTCAAGGCAAAAATAAATGTTTGGCAGGGAGTGAGTTGTTAAACCAGAACTAGTTATGATGTCCATCAGCTCACTTTCCCATTCAGTTAGTGGGCTTTTAGTGCTTTTAGTTACTGTGAACTGCTAATTTAATATCTATTTATAAGAGAAACGTTAGCATGTGTATTTTTTAAGAAGTTAATAAGAAATGAACTAGACTGGATACTTATAAAAACTTTCTATTTTCAATATGTGACTAATTCTATAGGTAATATCTGAACCCATCATTATTAATCAACTAATAAAATATTTTGCTTGATTATGAGACGCAGTTAAGGAAACACAGATACCAAATATTTTACATTTTTGTCTCCTTCTTGGTGATTGGGCAGCCATAAAACAAAGAAAACTGGGACCATTACTTTGAAATTAAATGTATCACAAAGAGGGCAAAATGCAGACAGAATGATAAACAACTTATTTCAAGTATGGTTCAGACTAGAATACAATTATCTCTAGCCCTAGAAAGCAAGGAATTGATTTAGAAGCTGTGCAGCAGATAAAATTGTGTAGAAAAGCAAGCCTCAAAGCTTTAAAAGAATTTTAAGGTAGGCTTAGAGAATACTGAGTGTGGTAGATATGAATACTTACCTACATAATGTACATTTTAATGTGCCTTAATAATAAAATCACATTTTTATTTGGAGTATCTGTTTGCCCAGTGAAATAATACTTGCTTCCCCAGATTATCTTTCAGCTAGATTATCCATGTGATACATTTTTGGATTCTGTGACACAAGAAATTTCCCTTCAGCCTTCACTTTCCATTTGATTTCCACTTTGCCTATGGATAGAATGCTTAGATATGAAGCAGCCATCTTTGCCCAACCTAACAGAGGCCCCAGTTGACAGTTCTTATAAACCACCAGATTTGTGAGTAGAAAGATCTTCAGATACTTTTAACAGTCTTTGAGACTTCCAGCTGAGGCTAGAGACACTGCGAAGCAGAGATAAGCCCGACTTTCTATGCCCTGTCTGATTTCCTGACCCACAGAAGGCATGATCAGAAACCACTGATGTTTTGCACAATGAAGTTTTGGAATAACGTCTTATGCAGCCACAGCAACTGGAACAATAAGTCATTGAATTAAATATTGGGTAAATAGAAATAATATAGGTTCAGAAGAAATCAATAAACAAATTCCAAATATTTAATATGTCTTTAGAAAACTTGTTAAGAAGAAAAATTCTCATCCAGATTAAACTACATTTGAAAGTTTTGTCTTAGTACACTAGAAACAGTTATTGGAGGCATAGTTAAATTTGTTGAAACTACATGATATTATCTAGATTTAAAACCTACAATTTTGGAAAAGAGACTGATTTCATTAAATTAAAAAGTGTTTCCAGGTAGTCACTCATTTGAACACACCATTTTGGGAACAAAAAAGAAAACCTGCAGAATTGTGTAAACATATAAAACCTATGAAACAAGTTTTTACAAATACCTTCCCAGTAGCATTGGGAAATATTTGAGGGAAAAATGATTTTTGTTACACAATCAGTTTGAGAATAAATCTCCATATGAGATCTTATTAATTAACTTGCCAAGTAAGATGGATAAAGAAGTAGCATTTTCATAAGCTTTGAAGAATGTAGTTTTGCTAAATTGCATATTACCACCAATTAAGAATCATACAGAAAAGAAACCTAAGATAAGAAATGGTGTTCCTGGGTAGGTACTTCTTCCCTGAGGAGATCACCTGTTATTGTTTTGCCCTCATTTTTCCTATGAGAACCTGTTCCTTCTAGTTAGTAGTCAAGTGCATCTTCCAAAGATGTTTCCCTACCATCTCCACTATATAATCATGTAAAAACCCACATGAAGTAAATTTGAAAGTTTTTAACCCCAAAAGGAGAGGGAGAAAAATCTTATTTCCTAAATAAGGATAAACATAAACCTTTTCTAAAAAATCACTTAAATCAGTAGATTATTTGATTTACTTTTTCACTAAATAAAACAACGAAAACAACACATTGTGAAAAGAAATGAAGAATAAATCAATGAAGATGCTAGTTTTAAATAAATATTTGAATGATATGGATACACAAAAAAATTGAGTATGGAAAAGTCAAAATTATATCTCTAATTTGAACACCAAATGTGGCTGGCATTAATGATCAATAAGGACCATTTGTATAATACTGATAAGAAAGGATACAAAAATTAAGTGATAATCACATTGGACTTATATATAAAAAACTAATAACTATATAAATTTAATTTTACAAAAGATTTTAACTTGAATCATATATTCTCTGCTTAATAATGCTTTCAACTAATGAGTAATGAACATAATAAAGTTGAGAAATTTAAGACTGAAATGTTTGTCCCCTGCTGTGTCTTAACTATTAGAGTTACAATCTATTAAAGGGGAAAAAAAGAAAACAGAACAATAATCTAACCTCCTGATGAAAGGTAACTTCTAGTTTTCTGTATTTCCTACAAATGAACATTACCAGGGAATCTCAAACATATCTTATTTCTAATGCTATAATCTATATTTAAATGGTGACACTAAGCAACAAGGAAAAGCAGATTGCATTTGGTAAGGCAGTATTAAAATATTAATCTAGGAACACAAGTTAAAATTTCACTGGATTAGTGATTCTTTGTAGTAACTTTCAGAGGCACATAAAAAAGGAAAGACTCACTCAGTAACTTTGACTTCTATAACTTTCAATTTTATTAGTTTTAACTCACATATAAGTCAGAATCACTGAGAATTTCTTGAAAATATATCATTATGTGGAGAAATGCTTGTTGAAATGGAAATCGGTGCACAAAATACTGTTGATGCTGGAACAAAGTTTTCTGTTTTCCTTTTCAGAAAAGCCAAACAAAAAAGTCAGAATAATACAAAAATTAGAGATAATGAAATTACCACAATAAGGTAAAGCTAAATGTTATTACTTTCTGTCTCCAAAACACTATTATAAATAAAGGAATAATATATTTGAAACTTTGGGCAGAAATAAAAAAGCCAAATAACTTCAACAACCAGGATTTAGGAAATTTGACTGGCAAGATTCCCAATGACAATTTACAGAAAATAAGAGATAAAAACTTTCTTTCATTCACTGTGAAGTGATTCTGACAAATGATCCAATACTATTTAATCTGTACAGAAAACAATGAGCCAAAAAGTTTAGCTGTAGTGAAAATTAACAAAGTGACTATTGGCTCTTTCCACCCATATTTAAGTGTTATTTACTTCAACTCTGGCATTCTTTTGTTCATCGTCATACTTGATATTGGCTGATCAACATGATGGTATATGGAATATAAGCAATTTGAAAGTCTATGCCATATATTCTTAAAAATCTGAGATTCACTTGGACAAACTTACAAGGAATAAAACTGCAAGTTTTGCATTGGACATAATTGGTGTCTGAAGATACTCTAGGCACTTTGGTGAAGAGTCTTGTGCATCCTTAGGATTTTGATTGGAATGGCTAACCCAGAAAGATTTAGAAGCACTATTCAGGTAGAAAATAAAATGAGTCAACTCAATGGGAAAAAATACCCACCTGTAAAAGACATTGGTTAGGTACAATTTTAAAAGTATATATATATATATATACTTTTCAGAGGCACATAAAAGTATATTTTAAAAGTATATATATATATACTTTTATATAAATATACTTTTATGTGCCTCTGAAAGTTACTACAAAGATAAGAATCTCTATTTCCAAATATATATATATATATTTGTTTGTTTGTTTGTTTGTTTTTGCTCTGTTGCCCACGCAGGAGTGCAATGGCACAATCTCGCTCACTGCAGCCTCCACCTCCTGGGTTCAGGCAATTCTCCTGCCTTGGCCTCCTGAGTAGCTGGGATTACAGGTGCCTGCCACCGAGCCTGGCTAATATTTCTTTTGTATTTTTGGTAGAGATGAGGTTTCACCATGTTGGCCAGGCTGGTCTCAAACTCTTGACCTCAGGTGATCCACCTGCCTCACTCAGCCTCCCAAAGTGCTAGGATTACAGGCATGAGCCACCGTGCCTGGCCTTAAAAGTGTATTTCTTAGTCAAATTCCTTTTCATGAACTTAAAATGGAGGGATTAGTGAATTATTTGATTAATTAATGAATTTATTCTGTCTTTTGTCTTATTAAATAGTTTACTTTTGAGACTTCTGGTTTCTGGCCCAGCATGAAAGGAGCTTAGAAGTACACCCTAAAAAAAAAAAAAAAAAGGTTAAACAAAGTGAAAAATCAACAACTCCTTCTCTTTTTGAAGTGAGATCACAGGGCAAGGCCCTACTCCCAAAATTGGAGAGACAGGCAAATATAGAGAATCACATCTTTCTAGAGCTGAAACATCTGTGAGAATCAGTGCTAGGTTAGGAATAAGTGATGAAATGATGGAGGCTCAGTGCAGACAATTCTGAGAGTTAAAAATTCCAGGGGACCCAGTCATAGGGAGGCCCTCACACTTGTGTAGGTGTTACTTCCAGGAGCTCTACCAGGTGCTCACAGTGAATATCTGAGAAAAATTCCTTCCCACCTCAGGCAAGGAGAGGGCAACAGTGACCATTCTGAAATATACTGGGCCAGAAACCAGAAGTCAACATGAGATATGAAGAAGACAAATATCTAGACCATATAATTCTGCCTCTAACTCCTAAAAATCTTATGTCTTTCTCACATTGCAAAATATAATTATCCTGTGCCAACAGTCTTTAAAAAGCTTTAACTCATTCCAGCATCAAATATAAAGTTCTAAGTCTCATCTGAGACTCATCTCCTTCCACTTATGAGCCTGTAAAATTAAAACAAATTATTTACTTTCAAGATACAATGGGGGTATAGGCATTGGGTAGACATTCCAATTCCAAAAGGGAGAAGTCAGGAAAAAGAAAGAGGCTACAGTTTCCATGCAAGTCTGAAACACAATAGGTAGTCATTATATCTCAAAACTCCAAAATAATCTCCTTTTGCTCCATGTCCCACATCCAGAGCACACTGATACAAGGGGTAGACTTCCAAGGCCTTGGATGACTCTGCCCCTGTGGCACTGCAGGGAGCAGTCCCTGTGGCTGCTTTTACAAGTTGGAGTTGAGCAACTGTGACTTTTCTAGGCTCAGAATGCAAGCTCTTGGTGGATCTACCATTATAGTGTCTGGAAGGTGGCAGCCCTATTCCCACAGCTCCAATAGGCAGTGCCCTGGTGCGGACTTTATGTGGGGGCTCCACCTCTACATTCCCCTCCTCACTGCACTAGTAGAGCTTCTCTGCAGAGGCTCTGCCCCTACAGCAATCTTTGTGTCTGGGCACCCAGGCTTTCTCATGCATCCTCCAAAATCTAGGGAGAAGCTGCCAACTCTCCTTCCCTTTTGCAATCTGCATGCCTGTAGGCTTAACACCATGCAGACATTACCAAGGCTTATGGCTTGCACCTTCCAGAGCTGTGGCCTGAGCTATATCTGGGGCCCTTTGACCTGAGTCTGCAGTCAAAGTAGCCTGGATTCAGGGAGCACTGTCCCAAGGCTGCACTGGGCAGCAGATCCCTGGGCCTAGCCTCGGAAACCATTCTTTCCTCCTAGGCCTCTGAGCCTGTGATGAGAGGGGCTGCCTCAAAGATCTCTGAAATGCCTTTGAGGCCTCTATTTCATTGTCTTGGAGATTAGCACTCTAATCCCTTTTAGTCATGCTAATCTCTCAAGCAAGTGGTTTCTCCACAGCCTGCTTGGATTCTTCACCAGAAAATGGGCTTTTCTTTTCTACAACGTGGCTAGGCTGTAACTTTTCCAAAGTTTTACACTCTAGGCAACATCTTGAATACTTTGCTGCTTAGAAATTTCTTCTGCCAGATACCCTAGGTCATCACTTTTAAATTCAAACTTTCTCAGATCCATAAGGCATGAATACAATGAAGCGAAGCTCTTTGCTAAGGCATAACATGTGTGGCCTCTGTTCCAGCTCCAATACATTAATTTTCATCTGAGACCTCATCAGCCTGAACTTCATTGTCTGTATCACTATCAGTGTTTTGGTCAAAACCATTTAACTAGTCTCAAAAGATCCAAACTTTCCCTCATCTTTCTGTCTTCTGAGAACTCCAAGCTCTTTCAACATCTGCCTGCTACCCAGTTCCAAATCTGCTTCCACATTTTCAGTTAGCTGTATAGAAACTTTCCACCCCCCAGTATCAATTTCCTGTATTAGGCCATTCTTACAGTTCTATAAAGAAATAACAGAGGCTGTGTGATCTGTAAAGAAAAGAGGTTTAATTGGCTTACTGCTCTGTAGGCTGTAACAGCATGACTTCAGTATTTGCTTCTGGGAAAGGCCTCAGGAACCTTACAATCATGGCAGAACACAAAGAGAGAATGGAAACATCACATAGTGAGAGTGGAAGACAGAGAGGGAGCATGGAGGTGCCACACACTTTTAAACAATGAGATCTTTTATGAAATCATTCATCACCAAGGGGATGGCACTAAGCCATTCATGAGATATCTGCCCACATGATCTAAGCATCTCCACCAGGACCCACCTCTAACAATGGGAATTATATTTCAACATGAGATTTGGAGGGAACAAATATCCAAACTGTATTAGTCACGGTTCTCTAGAAGGACAACACTAATAGGATAGATGTATATGTAAAGAGGAGTTTATTAAGGAGTACTGACTCACATGATCACAAGGTGAACTGCCACAATAGGTCATCTGCAAGCTGAGGAACAAGGAAGCTAGTCTGAGTCTCAAAACCACAAAAGTAGGGAAGCTGACAGTGCAGCCTCCAGTCTGTGGCTAAAGACCCAAGAGCCCCTGGCAAACCACTGGTGTATGTACAAGAGTCCAAAAGCTTAAGAACTTGGAGTTCAATATTTGAGGGCAGGAAACATCCACCACAGGAGAAAGATGAAGGCCAGAAGACTCAGCAAGTCTGCTCTTTTGATCTTCTTCTGCTCACTTTATTCTCGCTGCACTGGCAGCTAATTAGATGGTGCCCACCCCGATTGAGAGTGGGTCTGCCTCTCACAGTCCACTCACTTAAATGTTAGTCTCCTTTGGCAACACCCTCACAGACACATGAAGGAACGATACATTGCATCTTTCAATTCAATCAACTTGACACTCAATATTAATCATCACAAGTCCACCCATTGTCAACTTAAGCCCATACACATCTCCTGAAATTATACATAATCTTCAAATAAAGACAATAATAAGGTCATAATTATGCCTAACATAATACAGCTTTCCTTTGTACTACCGGAAGCACACCGATCCTTAACTTAAATGCTATTACATAAAGTTAACAACACTTAAATGCTGATATGAAGTCAATAAATCTTATGTCACATGATAAAGAAAAAAAGGAAATAAAATAAAGATATTCTCTTAGTACAAGTGTATAAATGCACAAACACGTTCTTAACAAAATAAGGAGGAAATACTCATGACAATTACAGTCCTCATTTCTGCAACTGGTTACATGGTTGTAGCTGGAATTGATGACTACCTTCTTCTACTACACATTCTGTATTCCCTTTGCCTACAGCAAGCACCTCCTCAGCTGGTCATGGTTTTTTACCTGGTGGGGTGACCCAAACCTTCATTCCTGAAGGGTCTGGCCATTTGTAATTCTGCGTGGGTTGAGTTGTTGTAGTTTCTCATTGACCTTAATCACAGGATGTGGTAATACTAAGAGATGTCCTAAGGGATCTCCTGTATTTCATACATACTCTTCCTTACCTCCATTGTGGAGTAGTAGATTCATTTCATCTTGACAGTCTGGGTCAATCACCTCATCCAACACTGTAACTCTCTTCTTAGCCTGTTGACTTAGAGATAAGAGGAGCCCAAAGTGGCCAAGTGGCAATCTTAATTTCCAGTTAAATTGAATCATTGTTGTGTCTACTGGTGGCAGCATTCTTCCCTCTTGAACTAAGACTCTAGGTAAGTAGAATGTAATGTTGTGGGAACAGGAAGCAAACATTTTGTTAGTGGGTCACTAGGGGTGATGATGAGTGGTGTCACTTCCACTTCCACCCCTTGATTCCTTGATCCATGGGAGAAACAGTACCATATATTGGACACTGATTCAGAGAATATATGGCCTTCTGGAGAACTTAATCTCAGTCCTGCTAACTATTGTCACCTAGTTGGCATTGTAATTTTAAATTCAAAAGGCCATTCCACCAATCTATCAATCCAGCTGCTTCAAGATGATGGGGAACATGGTAAGACCAGGGAATTCCATGAGCATGAGCCCACCACTGCACTTCTTTAGCCATAATGTGAGTGCCTTGGTCAGAGGCAATGCTATGTGGAATACCAATGACAGTGGATAAGGCATTCTGTGCATCCACGGATGATAGTCTTGGCAGAAGCATTGCGTGCAGGATAGGCAAAACCATATCCAGAGTAAGTGTCTATTCCAGTGAGAACAAACCTCTGCCCTTTCCATGATGGAAGTGGTCAAATATAACCAACCTACCAGCAAGTAGTTAGTTGATCACCCTGAGGAATGGTGTCATATTGAGGGCTCAGTGTTGGTTTCTGCTGCTGGCAAATTGGGCACTCAGAGGTGGTCGTAGCCAGGTCAGCTTGGTGAATGAAAGTCCATGTTGCTGAGCCCATGTGTAACCTCCATCCCTGCCACCATGGCTACTTTGTTCATGAGCCCATTACGTGATGACAGGGTTGGCTGAGGAAAGAGGCTGAGTGGTGTCCAAAGAACAAATATTCTATCCACTTGATTATTAAAATCCTCCTCTGCTGAGGTCACTCTTTGGTGAGCACTCACATGAGATACAAATATCTTCACAGTTTTTGAACACTCAGAGAGGTCCATTCATATAATTCTTCCCCAAATTTCTTTGTCACCAATTTTCAACTCATGGTTCTTCCACGTCCCTGACCATACAGCAAAACAATTGGCTCCAGTCCATGAATCAGTACGTAACCGCACATCTGACCATTTCTCCTTCCAAGCAAAGTGTACAACCAGGTGCACTGCTTGAAGTTCTGCCCACTGAGAAGATTTTGCCTTGCCACTGTCCTACAGGAATGCCCTAGACAGGGGCTGTAGTGCTGCAGCTGTCCACTATCAGGTGGTGCCTGCAGATCATGCAGAGCCATCTGTAAACTAGGCCCTAGTCTTCTTTTCTCTGTCAGTTGATCATAGGGAATTCTCCATGAGGCCATCCATGCAGACTGGGGGAGAGAAGGTATGGTAGCATGAGTGGGGACCATAGACATTTGAGCCACTTCCTCATGTAATTTACTAGTGCCCTCAAGATCTGCTTGAGCCAGATCATATGTATACCACTTCCGTTGGATGATGGAATGCTGCTGTACATGGCCAACTTTATGGCTAGGTGGGTCAGAAAGCACCCAGTTCATGACATGCAGTTCATGTCATATGCTGACTTGATGACCCATAGTCAAACGTTCATTCCACCAAAGCCCAGTAACAAGTCAAGAGCTGTCTCGCAAAAGGAGAGTAGTTATCTGCAGAAGATGGCAGGATCTTGCTCCAAAATCTTAGAGACCTCCACTGTGATTCACCTATGGGGGCCTGTCAAAGGCTCCAGACAGCATCCCTATCTGCCACTGACACATCAAGAACCATTGGATCTGCTGAGTTATATGGCCCAAGTGGCAGAGCAGCTTGCACTGCCACAGCAGAGGACCTGTTGCAGAGCCTTCTTCTGTTCTGGACCCCACTCAAAACTGGCATCCTTTTGGGTCACTTGATAAATGGGCTTTAATAACACACCCAAATGAGGAATATGCTGCCTCTAAAATCCAAATAGGTCCACTAGGTGTTGTGCCTCTTTCTTGGTTGTAGGAGGAGGCAAATGCAGCAATTTATCCTTCACCTTAGAAGGAATATCTTGACAGGTCCCACATCTCTGGACCCCCAGAATTTTACTGAGATAGAAGGTCCCTGAATTTCAGTTGGAATTATTTCCAATCCCCTGGCATGCAAATGTGTCACCAATAAGTCCAGTGTGTTTGCTACTTCTTACTTACTGGACCCAATCAGCATAATGTCATCAGTGTAATGAACCAGCGTGATATCTTGTGGAAAGGAAACCTGATCAAAATCTCTGCAAAAAAGATTATGACACAAAGCCAGAGAGTTGATATACCCCTAAGGTAGGACAGTGAAGATATATTGCTGGCCTTGCCATCTGAAGGCAAATTGCTTCTGGTGGGCCTTATGGACAGGAATGAAGAAAAAAGCATTCACCAAATCAATGGCTATAAACCAGGTACCAGTAGATGTGTTAATTTGCTCAAGCGATGAATCCACATCTGGTACAGCAGCTACAATTGGAGTAACCACTTGGATTAGCTTACAATAATCCGCTGTCATCCTCCAAGATCTGTCTTCTGCACAGGCCAAATAGGAGAGTTGAACAGGGATGTGGTGGGAATCACCACCTATGTGTCTTTCAAGTCCTTTATGGTGGCACTAATCTCTGCAGTCCCTCCATAGATGTGATATTGTTTTTGATTTACTATTTTTCCAGGTCGAGGCAGTACTGATGGCTTCCATTTGGCTTTTTCCACAATAATAGCCATGACCCTACCAGTCATGAAGCCAATGTGGGATTCTGCCCAGCTGCTAAGTATGTCTATGCCAATTATGCATTCTGGCACTGGAGGAAGTGACCACAGCATGAGCCCAGGGACCCACTGGCCCCAGTGTAAGTTGGACCTGAGTTGAAACTCAATTACCTGACTTCCAAAAGCCCCTACTTTAACTAGAGGACCACAATGATGTTTTGCGTCCCTTAGAATCAAACGTCAGCTCAGAGTCAGTGTCCAGTAGTCCTTGAAAGGTCTGATTATTTCCCTTTCCCCAGTGCACAGTTACCCTGGTTAAGAGGCCAGATGTCTCCTTTGGGAAGGATGAGAGGAGGATTAACAGTATAAACTGTCGGTAGTGGGGTCCTTCCTCAAGGGGACCTAGCCTCCCTTTGTTACAGGAAAGCGGTCCCAATCCAGACCTCAAGAGAGGGTTCTTGAGTCTCATGCAAGAAAGAATTTAGGGTGAGTCCACAGTGCAAAGCAAAAGCAAATTTATTAAAAAAGTAAAGGAATAAAAGAATGGCCACTCCATAGAAAGAGCAGCCCTGAAGCCTGCTGGTTGCCCATTTTTATGGTTATTTCTTGACGATATGCTAAACAAGGGGTGGATTATTCATGCCTCCCCTTTTTAGATCATATAGGGTAACTTCTTGACATTGCCATGGCATTTGTAAAATGTCATGGCACTGGTGGGAGTGTAGCAGTGATGACGATCAGAGGTCACTCTTGTCACCATTTTGGTTTTGGTGGGTTTTGGCTGGCTCCTTTACTGCAAGCTGTTTTATCAGCAAGGTCTTTATGACCTTTACTTTGTGCTGACCTCATATCTCATCCTTTTCCTTCGAATGCCTTAACCATCTGGGAATGCTGCCCAGTAGGTTTCAGTCTCATTTTACCCAGCGAATATTTAAGATGGAGTTACTTTGGTTCACACATCTCTGACACCTTCACACAAGGGGTTCTGGGTCTGTAAACTGTAAACTGATTCAAGTCTGGAAATTGATTGAGGGCCCATGATTCTCTATTTTTATAATTCAAATTAGTATTTTGTCCACTCTACCTAGAAGTTTTCTGCTTGTACAAATTAGGTAAGAATGCAGTAGGCTTCCTATCTATTTCACTTCTAGAAACACCATGATTAATTTGCCAATGCCAGAGCTCTAGACAAAGAATCTACACCATTCACAAAAATTAATTCAAAAAAATGGGTGACTAAGAAAGCTAAACACACACACACAAAAAAAATATAAAAATAGACAAATGGGATCATATTAAGGCAAAAAGTTTCTGTACAGCAAAGGAACAAAATCAACAAAGTGAAGAGACAACCCACAGGACAGACAACCCACAGAATGGGAGAAAATATTTACAAACTACCCATCTGACAAGGGATTAATAACCAGAATATATAAGAAGTTCAAACAACTCTATAGGAAAAAATTGAATAATCCGATCAGAAAATGGGCAAAAGAGTTGAATGGACATTTCTCAAAAGATGATGTACAAATGGCAACCAGGCATATGAAAAGGTGCTCAACATCATTAATCATCAAAGAAATGCAAATCAAAACTACAATGACATATTATCTCACCCCAGTTAAAATGGCTTTTATCCAAATGTCAGGCACTAGCAAATGCTGGTGAGGATGTGGAGAAAGCGGAACCTTCATATACTCTTGGTCAGAATTTAAATTAGTACAACCACTATGGAGAACAGTTTGGAGGTTCTTCAGAAAGCTAAAAATAGAGGTACCATATGATCCAGCAATACCATTCCTGGATATATACCCAAAAGTAAAGAAATCAGTATATTGAAGAGATATCTGCACTCTCTATTTGTTGCAGCACTGTTCACAATAGCCAAGATGTGGAAGCAACCTAAGTGTGTACCAACAGATGAATGGATAAATAAAATGTAGTACGTATACATAATGGAGTACTATTCAGCCACAAAAAATAATGAGATATTGTCATTTGCAACAACACGGATGAAAATGGAAGACATTATGTTAAGTAAAATACCCCAGTCACAGAAAGACAAACATAGCATAGTTTCACTTATTTGTAGGAGATAAAAATCAAAACAATTGAACTCATGGAGATATAGAGTAAAAAGTTGGTTACCAAAGGCTACAAAGGGTGGGAAGATCAGTAGAGGTGGGGATGGTTAATGGGTTAAAAAAAAAAAAAAGAGTTAGAAAGAACAAGACCTAGTATTTGATAGCACAACAGTATGACTATAGTCAATAATGCACATTTTAAAGTAAATAAAAGAGTATAATTTGATTGTAACACAAAGCATAAATTCTTGAGGAGATGGATACCCAACTTCCCATGATTTGATTATTGCACATTGCATGCCTGTGCCAAAATATCTCATATAGCCCATAAATATATACACCTACTATGTGCCCACAACAATTAAAGATTAAAACAAAACAAAAAAACCTACAAACCGTTCCTCTCTGAAATTTGTCACCTCCAAAGAGTTTGAATAACAACAGGGAATTAGCGTTTATTTTTAATTTAGCAAAAGTATCTTTTTAAAATGCTAATATCCAGTTTTGAGCTGAAAGTGATTGTTTAAAGTCAATTAATGTAATCCACCATGTCCACAGGTTAAGAGAAAAATCACATGGCTATCAATGGATGCAGAAAAAGCATTTGACAAAATCTAACACCAATTTATTATCATAACCAGGAATAGAAGGGAACTTCCTCAACTTGGAGAACATCTTCAAATTACCTACAGCTAGCATCGTATTTAATGGTGAAAACTTGAAGCTTTCCCACTAATATCAGGATCAAGGTATTTCCTCTCATCACTGTTTTTCAACATCATACTGGAATTCCTAACTAATTCAATAAGACCAAAAAAGAAAGTTATACTGATTGGGAAGGAAGAAGTAAAGTTATCTTTTTCTCTCACATGACATGAACATGAATGTAAAAATTCAAAATAATCAACAAATGACCTTCTGAAACTAATAAGTCATTATAGCAAGTTTGCAAAATACATACTTAATATATAAAAGCCAACCACTTTCCTATATGTCAGTAAAGGCCAAGTGCAAATTGAAATTAAAAACACTATACTATTTACATTAGCACCCAAAATATCTAATAATTTGATATAAATCTAAAAATACAGCATAAGAGCTGTATGAGGAAAACTACAAAATCTGATGAAAAATGGTAGAAGAAATAAATAAATAGAAATTATTCCATGTTGAAGGATAGTAAGACTCAAAATTGTCCAGATGTCAGTGTTTTCCAACTATACCTCTTGATTCTATTCAATTCCAATCAATATCTTAGCAGGTTATTTTGTGGATATCAAAAACTGATTCTAAAATTTATATAAAGAGGCAAAAGTTCAGAAGAGCAAATTCAATATTGAAAGAGATGAACAGATGACTGACTGACTTCAATACATAATGTAAAGCTGCAGTATTCAAGGAAATGGCATTCTGGCAAATAGATGAACACATAGATCCATGAACAGAGTAGAGACCTCAGAAATAGACCCACATGTAGTCTACTGATCTTTGACAAAAGAGCAAAGGCAGTATGATGGAGCAAAGGTAATCTTTTCAATAAATAGTGCTAAAACAACTGAAAATTCACATTCAAAAAAATGTAGACAAAGAATCTACACCATTCACAAAAATTAATTCAAAATGAGTCATAAACCTAAATGTAAAATGCAAAGCTGTATAATATAGGAGACAATCTATATGATCTCAGGTATGGCTATGACATTTTATATATATATTAAAGGCACAATCCATGAAAGCAAGAATAAGCTGGGCCTTCTTAAAACTGAAAACTTCTGCTGTGTAAAAGATATTTTGAAGAGAATTGAAGGATAAACCAGACTGAGAAAATATTTTCAAGAGACCCACAAAAGACTATTATCCAAAATATGCAAAAAAACACTTAAAACTTTAATAAGAAAATGAACAACTTATTAATAAAATAACCAAAGACCTGATCAGACACCTCACCAAAGAAGGTATACAGATTGGAAATAAGTATATAAAAAGATGTTCCACATCATATGCCATCTGGGAAATGCAAATTAAAACAATAATGAGTGAGAACATGCGGTGTTTGGTTTTTTGTCCTTGCAATAGTTTGCTGAGAATGATGGTTTCCAGCTTCATCCATGTCCCTATAAAGGACATGAATTCATCCTTTTTCATGTCTGCATAGTATAGGAATTGAACAATGAAAACACTTGGACACAGGAAGGAGAACATCACACAATGGGGCCTGTTGTGTGGTTGGGGGAGGGGGAAGGGATAGCATTAGGAGATAAACCTAATGTAAATGATGAGTTAATGGGTGCAGCACACCAACATAGCACATGTATACATATGTAACAAACCTGCACATTGTGCACATGTACCCTAGAACTTAAAGTATAATTTAAAAAAAAGAGATATCACTATTCACCTTTTAGAATGGCCAAAATCCAGAACGCTGACAACACCAAATGCTAGAAAGGATGAGGTAGAGCAGGAACTCTCATTTATTTCTTGTGGGAATGCAAAATGATACAACCAGTTTGGAAAAGAGTTTGGCAGTTTCTTACAAAACTAAACATAGTCTTACAATATGATACAACAATTACACTCTTTGCTGTTTACCCAAATGAATTAAAAATTTACGGCCCATAAAAACTTGCACATGAATGTTTATAGTGGCCTTATTTATAATTGACAAAACTTGGAACCAAAATGTTCTTCAGAAGGTGAAAGGATAAACTGTGGTACATCTGACAATGGAATATTATTCAGTACTAAAAAAATATGAGCTATGACGCCATGGAAGACATGAAAGAAACTTAAATGCATCTTATAAGTGAAAGAAGCCAAAGTGAAAATGTTACATATATATGATTCCACCTATATGAGCTTCTGGAAAAGGAAAAATTATGGAGACAGTAAAAAGGTCGGTGGTTTCTAGCAGTTAGCAGGGAAGGAGTGATAAATAGGGGAAGCACAGAGGATTTAAGGCAGTGAATCTATTCTGTATGCTATTACAGTGGTGAATACATGTTATTATACATTTATCAAAACCCATAGGATGCATAGCACTAACAGTGAACTCTAATGTAATGTATGGAGATGAATCAATGTAGGTTCATCTATTACAAAATACGTACTACGGTGGTGCAGGATGTTGATATGCACAACTAGAGAGGCTGTGCATGTGGGGGGACAGGAGCTATATTTGTACTCTGTGTATTTCCTGCCCAATTTTACTGTGAACCTTAAACTCTTTACGAAGTTTATTAATTTAAAAATTGTAGTTTTAAAATTCTCGATCTATTAACGTGCTTATGCTCCTATGGTGAAAAAATTCAGAAGTCAACAGATATAGGTTTAATTTCTGCCTGTGTGACTTTAGGCAAGTTCTTTCACCTATTTTATACTCAGATTTCTGATCCATTAAATGGAGTTTAAAAGTCAGCTTCTGGGGCCGGGTGCAGGGGCTCACGCCTGTAATCCCAGCACTTTGGGAGACCGAGGTGGGCGGATCACGAGGTCAGGAGATCGAGACCATCCTGGCTAACACGGTGAAACCACGTCTCTACTAAAAAATACAAAAAATTAGCCGGGCGTGGTGGCGGGCGCCTGTAGTCCCAGCTACTCGGGAGGCTGAGGCAGGAGAATGGTGGTGAACCCAGGAGGCGGAGCTTGCAGTGAGCCGAGATGGCACCACTGCACTCCAGCCTGGGGGACAGAGCGAGACTCCGTCTCAAAAAAAAAAAAAAAAGTCTGCTTCTGGGCTCTTCGTAAGTTATCAGTGTAAATATTATCACTGTAACTAATCTTATATCTTCAATTTCCTATTATTATAACATTATTCTTACTGAAAATAATCCCTCTTATTTAAATCTAACTCATTCTAATTAAATAATGTTGGACAAGAAAATTGTGTGAGTTGTCATTGTTTTTAAATTTTCATTTTTCTTTTGCAATGTATTATGCTGCTATTTTTTAGAAATACTATATAGTTGCTTAAAAATAATGTACTGTCTCAGTTTGGTGAAGAGTTTTCCATTTTTTTCTCCTCTTTCTGTTTCTAATGGTTTTGCTCAAATATTGTCTACTTTTTAAATTTTTAACTTTTTTAGAAATGGGATGTTACAATGTTGTGCAGGCTGGTCTTGAAGTCCTGGGCTCAAGTGATCCTCCCACCTTGGCTGGCCTCCAAACCTGCTGGGATTATAGGTGTGAGCTACCATGCCCACATCTCTAGCCTTTCTGGTTTTATATGCTTGATCTGTCCATTTCTAATATATGTAAGTTAAAGTTATCCTTTTTATTTTGAAAGCATTTTTTTACTGTTAATTCTGTTTTTCTTTTTTAATCTATAATTCTGCTTATGGTTTTGTTTGATAGATATTGAGCATTTCTAATCTGAAAATCAGAAGTCCAAAATGCTCCACAGCTGAAACTTTTTGAGCACTGACATCACATAACAAATAGAAAATTCCACATCTGACCTCATGTTACAGGTGGCAGTCAGAATGCATGCACACAACAAACAATTTATTCAACATTCCCAAGGGAAAAAAAGACTTTCCCAGACCCCTTAAGCTGCGGTGTATCTTTTACTTGAATGCCCAGATTCCTCCACATGAGCACTCTCACAAAAGGTAACAATATGGCAGATGTCCAGGCTGGATATGCCAACAGACGGTTCCCATGATGCCCACGTGGGGCTAAGTCCTACATGAATTACTTCATGCATTTTTTTTTTTGCTTGTGGTGTAAAGATATTGTTGAAAACATCAAAAAGGCCCACAGATACACATATGAGTAACAATGATAAGAAAAAGAGGAAGCATTTATACTCATCTATAGCATAGAAAATCAAGG
The DNA here is from genome assembly GCF_029281585.2 of Gorilla gorilla gorilla. Taxonomy (NCBI): domain Eukaryota; kingdom Metazoa; phylum Chordata; class Mammalia; order Primates; family Hominidae; genus Gorilla; species Gorilla gorilla. The sequence goes on along the minus strand of NC_073228.2, from coordinate 96,184,415 downwards.
TGTTGGAGACATTGGACTGGGGTATAAGTATGAAATGTTGTAAGGAAAAGTATTGTGTTAGAATGACCAACATATATGACCAGAAGAAACAGAAGGATAAATTCTCGAAGTTCTATCATGACAGTGATAAACAGAAGTTAGTAAAAAAAATAGAAAAACACTGCATAATGCTAAAAATGAAGACCTTGATTGTGTATTAAAATAGTGAATCTGTTACTGTCACAGTAAACACATGACACTTAATGGTATGCAGATTATAAAAAAAAAGCAAACATTTATCACAACTAACTAAAAATTGAAAAGAACTGTGAATATTCAACAGAATGGTTGTAGAAATTTAAGAAATAATAGCATTACATTTTTAAAAATTTGTGGTGATAAAACACCTGCTGATCACGAAGGAGCAGATTCATTGACAAGTTTGCCAGGTCATCGCTGATAAAAGTCTGATGCCATAACAAGTTTATACAGCAGACAAAAAATCTTTGTTTCAGTATTATTGCCCCAGAAAGACACTGATTAACAGCTCATGAGAGAGCCTTTTTAGGAATTAAGAACACCAAGAATAGAATAATTGCTGGGATGTGCTAATGCAACAGGCATGCATAAGCATAAACTTGCTGTGATAGGAATACGCTTGTGTCCTCTTTGTGTTAAAGGAGTAAACTTTTTACCAGTTTATAATTATGCTAAAAAAGGCATGAATCTCCACAGCCATCTTCTCTGATAGGTTTCACAAATGTGTTGTACCAACAGCTCATGCTCACTGCAGGGAAGCCAGACTGGATGATAACTATAAGATTTTGCAATTCCTTGACAACTGTTCTGCTCATTCTCCAGGTAAAATTTTTATCAGAAATAATATTTATGCCATGTACTTTCCCCAAATGTGACTTCATTAATTCCATGTGACCAGGATATCCTTAGATCAATGAAAAGTAAATATAAAAATACTTTCTTGAATGCCTGCTAGCAGCAGTAAACAAAGGCATGGGTGTGAAAGGTTCTCAAAGGAGTTTAGCATGAAGGATGCTATATATTCTGTTGCCAATGCTTGGAACACAGTGACTAAAAACAGAGTTGTGCATGCCTGGCACAATCTCAAGCCTGTGACTATGTTCAGTGATAATGATAAACAAGGTGGTGACTTTAGAGGATTCCATATGTCAAGTGAGAAAAAAAATGATGTCTAACATCCTTAAATATGTAAAAATGTATCTTTGGAGTCTCTCAATAAACTGGAAAAAGTGAATACCAAGAAAATGTGTAATGGATACATAATATGTGTACACTTGTGTACATTTAATAGCTACATGTCCTATTTTGATAAAAGCATTCAATATGTAATGATAAAACAGGACATTTTTGTTTCTAAAAGTAATCAGATGGCTGCCCCTTGCAAACAAATTATATCAGATAGCCAACTGTATTCCCATCATTAAGAGTCTCTAGATATTTTAATTAGTAAATAATTTAATTTAGGAAATTGAATTTTTGTAAACATCGTTGAAAGAGTAAAGATATATGTTTAAGTCTACAAATGATTTCTAAAATAATACTCAACTGACCCACTCTTGATAAGAGCTATTACCTCTGGGGGGTAAGTTGGAATCGAAAAGCTATCATATGCAGGGGGGCCCTTTAATCTTCACATCCAGGCAGATCTCTAGGGAGCTGGCGCTCCCACTCACCTGGATCAATGGCCTTAGCTGCCCTACCCTTTGTTATGAAGTGACCATGGTGAAGCTGGGCCATCCCAGCTCCTAACACAGGCATAACTCTAGGCATTCAGGTCACTCACTCAACTGAATCAGCAGCCTGAGCCACACCATCATGTTTGTATAGAGATTGTGATGCAGTGGCGCTCCCTATGGTCCATGCCCAGAAAGCTCTCTGGGCATCTAGAGCACCCATTCCCCAGAAGCAGGAATGTAGACCACCTCCCCTCCTCATGCAGAGAACTTGAGGCTAAGGTGGTTTCCCATCTCTACACCTAGGCACACTTCTGGGTGCTTGTGGCCACCTAGTGGGACCCACTCAACACTGGTGCTTGTACTTGCCACTGGGGGACCCATAGGTGGGTCTGCCCTGTGTGGCCCCACCTATCATGTTCCCCTCCTTCCAGGCCTGAGTAGGGAGCTCAGATCACTGTGTGCTCCACAGATTAGCCCATTACCTGAGGTAACAGAGAGCTCCTTCCAGTAAACAAGGATCAAGTAGATATCCATCTATGTTGGTCTCAGCTTGCTCTTTCCCATAAGTGCCATCTGTGCCAGTTGAAAAGGTTCAAACACATAGCCTGATAACAGAAGGACACAGGACAATAGAAGTGAAGCCAAAGATCCTACCTAATATTCTCTACAGTCATACCCCCTATTGAGGTGGGAAAGGAAAAGAAAAAAACATCCTATCCACATGAAAATTAGTACAAAAATTAGAAGTGCCAGTGTCTTAAGCCAAAAAGAAACCAGCACAGGAATTCTGGCACCATGAAAAATCTGAATGATGTGACACCACCAAAGGATCACACTAACTCTCCAGCAATGGTCCCTAACAAAAATGGAAGCTAAGAAATGACAGATAGAGAATGTAAAATATGGATGGCAAAGAAGCTAAGCAAGATCCAAGACAAGTTTGAAAATCAACACACAAAAAAACTTCTAAATCAATCCAGAAAATGAGGGAAGAGATAGGCATCTTAAAAAGAAATCAGTCAGGGCTTCTGGAATTGAAAAACACACTTAAAGAATTTTAAAATACAATTCAAAGCTTAGTCTATAGATTAGACCAAGAAGAAAAAAATTCAGAGCTTGAAGACCTGTCTTTTCAACTAACCATTAAATAAAAATAAAGAAAAAAAAGAATTATAAAAAACAAAGTATTCAAGAAATATGTGACTATGTAATGTGACCAAACCTATGAATAATTGGCATTCCTGAGAGAGAAGGGGGAAAAATAAAAAAGCTGGGAAATGTATTTGAGGGAATAATTCAAAAAATTTCCCTAATATTGCTAGAGAAGAAGACATCTAGATTAAAAAAAAAAAACAGCATTGAACACTTGCAAGATACTATACAAAACAAACATCACCAAGGCATATAGTCGCCAGACTATCCAAGGTTAACATTAAAGAAAAACCTTAAAGACAGAGAAGATCAACTTATGTATTAGGAAAACCCCATCAGGCTACCAGTGTACTTCTCAGCAGAAATCTTACAAAGCAGAAGAGATTGGCAGCTTATTTATGGTATTCTCAAAGAAAAGAAATTCCCATGAAGAATTTCATATCCCACCAAAGCACTAGCAACGGAGAAATAAAATATTTTCCAGATGATCAATTACTAAGAGAATTTGTTACCACAAGACTAGACCTACAACAGATCATTATGGGTATTCTAAACTTGAAAATGAAAGAAAAATACCTGCTACTACAAAAACACACTTAAGTACATAGCCCACAGACCCTATAAAGCAACTATGCAATAGAAACTACAAAGCAGCAGGTAACAACTTCATGATAGGATCAAAACCTCACATATCAATAGTAATATTCAATGTAAATAGTCTAAGCCTCCCACTTAAAAGGCATAGAGTGGCAAGTTGAATAAAAAAAACAAGATCCTTCTACTCCTATCTTCAGGAGACCCATCTCACTTTTAATGACACTCAAAGACTCAGTGTAAAGGGTTGTAGAATAATCTATCATGCAAATGGAAAACAGAAAAGAGCAGGATTACTATTTTTATATCAGATAGAACAGATGTTAAACCAACAACAGTAAAAAGGGACAAAGAAGGGCATTAAATAATGATAAAAGGATCACTTCAACTAGACCACTTAGCTATTTTAAATATATATATACACCCAACATCAGAGCACTCAGATTCATAAAACAAGCATTTCTAGATGTACAAAAAGAATTAGCCACACAATAATAGTGGGTGACTTCAACACTCCACTGATGTAGCTTTAGACAGATCATGAAGGCAGAGAACTAACAAAGAAATTCTGAACTTAAATTCACCACTTGACCAATTGGACCTAATAGACATCTACGGAATACCCAACAACCAATAGAATATACGTTCTTCTCATCTGCACACAGAACATACTCTAAGATTGACCACATGCTTGGGCATAAAGCAAGTCTCAATAAACTAAAAAAATTTAAATCATGCCAACCATACTCTTGGACCACAGCAGAAAGAAAATAGAAATCAATACCAAAAGATCTCTTCAAACCATGCAATTACATGGAAATCAAATGACTTGCTCCTGAATCACTTTTGCATCAACAATAAAATTTAGGAGGAAATAAAAAAAATCTTTGAAACAAATAAAAATAGAGACACAACAAAACAAAAAGCCAGAGGTGTTGGTGTGCAGCAAAAGCAGTGTTAAAAGGAAAGTTTATAGTGATAAAGATCTACATCAAGAAGTTAGAAAGGTTGCAAATTAAAGATCAAACACCACATCTAGAAATTAAATAACTAAAATCAGAAGAGAACTGAACAAAATTGAGACTGAAAATTTCATACAAAGAATCAACAAACTTTAAAGGAATAAACAAGATCAATAGACTACTAGGTAAACAAAGAGAAAAAGGGAGAAGATCCAAATGAGCATAGCCCAAACAACAAACGTGACATTACAACTGATATCACAGAAATATAAAAGATCCTCAGATAATGATATGAACACCTTTAAGCATACAAAGTAGAAAATTTAGAGAAAATTGATAAATTACTGGAAACACACAACCTCACAAGATTGAATCAGGAAGAAATTGAAACCCTGAACAGACTGATAATGAGTTCTGAAATTAAATAAGTAATTTAAGAAAAAAAAGCTTAGCAACCAAAAAACTCAAACAAACAAACAAACAAAAAAACCCAAAGCCCTGGACCAGATGGATTCAAATTCTACCAGATGTACAAAGAAGAACTGCAACCACTTCTACTGAAACTATTCCAAAAGGTTGAAAAGCGGATTCTCCCTAATTCCTTTTACAAAGTCAGCATCACCTTGATACCTAAACCTGGCAAAGACACAACAACAACAACAAACTACAGGCCAATACTCCCAATGAATGTAGACACAAAAATCCTCAACAAAATTCAAGCAAACGAAATCCAATAGCACATCTAAAGGTAATCAGGCTGGGTGCAGTGGCTCACACCTGTAATCCTAACACTTTGGGAGGCTGAGGCAGGTGGATCACCTGAGGTCAAGAGTTGGAGACCAGCCTGGCCAACATGGCGAAACCTTGTCTCTACCAAAAACACAAAAATTCATCAGGCGTGGTGGCATTCACCTGTAATCCCAGCTACTTGGGAGGCTGAGACATGAGAATTGCTTGAACCTGGGAGGTGGGGGTTGCGGTGAACTTTAATAGCACCACTGCACTCCAGCCTGGGCAACAGAGTGAGATTCTGTCTCTAAATAAATAAACAGTAATTCATCACAATCAAGTAGGCTTTATTCCTGGGATCCAATGTTGGTTCAACATATGCAAATCAATAAGTGTGATTCACCACATAAACTAAATTAAAAACAAAATCCTTATGATCATCTTAAGAAACACAGAGAAAGCTTTCAATAAAATCCAACATCCTTCTATGATAAAAACCCTCAACAAAGTAAGCATTGAAGGAACATACTTCAAAATAATAAAAGCCATCTATGACAAACCCACAGCCAACATCATGCTGAATGAGCAAAAACTGGAGTAATTCCTCTTAATAACAGGAACAAGACAAAGACGTCCACGATTATAACTCCTATTCAGCATGGTACTGGAAGTCTTAGAGCAACCAGGCAAGAGAAAGAAATAAGAGGCATCCAATTAGAAAAAGAAGTCAAATTATCTCTCTTCACTGACAATATGACTCTACTGATACTATATCCTAGACACTCTGCCAAAAGACTTTTAGAACTGATGAACTATTTCAGTAAAGTTTCAGGATACAAAATCAATGTACAAAAATCAGTAGCATTTCTATAAACCAATACTGTTCAAGCTGAGAGACAAATCAAAAATGTAATACAATTCAAAACAGCCACACAGCAAAATAAAATACCTAGAAATACATCTAACCAAAGAGATAAAAGATCTCTACAAGGAGAACCACAGAATATTGCTGAGAGAAGTCATAGATAACACAAACAAATAGAAAAACATTCCATGCTCATGGATCAAAAGAATCAATAGCATTAAAGTGATCATACTGCCCAAAGCAATTTACAGATTCAACACTGTTCCTATACAACTACCAGTCATTTTTCATATTCTAAAATTCATATGGAACCAAAAAAGAACCCCAAATAGCCAAAGCAATCCTAAGCAAAAAGAATAAAGCCAGAGACATGACATTACTCACATTACCCGACTTCAAACTATACTAAAAGTCTACAGTAACCAAAGCAGCTTCGTAATGGTACAAAAGCAGACACATAGGCTGATGGAACAGAATAGATAACCCAGACATAAAGCCTCACACAACAAACTGATCTTTGAAAAGGTCAACAAAAATAAACAGTGGTAAAAAGAGTTCCTATTCATTAAATGGTGCTGGGAGAACTGGCTAGCCACATGCAGAAGAATAAAACTGGACCCCTACTTTTCACCATATACAAAAATTAACTCAAGATCTGTTAAGGGTTTAAATGTAAGACCTCAAACTAAAAATTATACAAGAAAACCTGGGAAATACCCTTCTCAGCATCAGCCTTGACCAAGAATTTATGGCTAATTCCTGAAAAGCAATTGCAACAAAAAGAAAAATTGACAAATTGAACCTAATTAAACTAAAGAGCTTTTGCACAACAAAAGAACCTATCGACAGAGTAAACAGACAATCTACAGAATGGGAAAGAATATTCACAAACTATGCATCTGACAAAGGTCTAATATGCAGAATATATAAGAAACTTAAATCAACAAGCAAAAACCAAACAACCCCATTAAAAAATGGACAAAGCATATGAACTGAAGCTGCTCAAAAGAAGGCATGTAAGCAGCCAACAAGCCTATGAGAAAATGCTCCACATCACTAATTATCAGAAAAATGCAAATCAAAACTACAGTGAGATACCTACCATCTCACACTATTCACAGTGGCTATTCTTGAAAAGTCAAAAAATAACAGGTGTTTATAAGGCTGCAGAGAAAGGGCAGTCCTTGTACACTGTTGGTGGGAATGTAAATTAGTTCAGCCACTGTGAAAACCAGTGTGGAGATTTTTCAAGGGACGTAAAACAGACCTACTATTTGACCCAGCAATCACATTACTGAATATATACCCAAAGGAAAATAAATCATTCTACCAAAAAGACATATGCACTTGTATGTTTATCACAGCACTACTCACAATAGCAGAGACTTGGAATCAACCTAGATTCTCATCAACAGTGGACTGGACAAAGAAAAATGTGGTACATACATACCATGGAATACTATGCAAACATAAAAAGAATATAAAATCATGCCCTTAGTAGCAACATGGATGCAGCTAGAGGCCATTATCCTAAGCAAGTAATGAAGGAACAGAAAACAAAACACCATATGTTCTCACTTATAAGTAGGAGCTAAACATGTAGTATACATGGGCATAAAGATGGGAGCAATGGACATTGGAGACTGCTAGAGAGAGGAAGGAGGAAGGAGAGGGCTGAGGGTCTGCCTATTGGGTGCTATGCTCATTGCCTGGGTGACTGGATCATCTGGGCCCCAAACCTCAGTGTCACGTGGTGTTCCCATATGACAGATCTGCACATGTACCCTCAGATTTAAAGTGAAATTTGAAATTATTGGAAAAAAAGACCCATATAGATATGAAGCTGAATTTTTGAATTCAGAAAGAGCAAAATAGTAGGACTAATAAATAAATTCAAAATCTTGTGCTCTCTTATAATTAGAAGGTATTCACTCTGTGATATTTTTTCCAAAGCCTATATTCCTAGTCTAATTAAGTGAAAAGATCAGATAAATCCAAATTGAGGGACATTTTACAAAATATCTAATCAGTACTTTTCAAAATTGTCAAGGTCATGAACAAGGAAAGATAGCCAACTGTTCTACATCAGAGGAGACTCGGGAGACACGCTGACTAAATGCAATGTAGGATCCTGGAATGGATTCTAGAACAGAAAAGGGATATTAGTGCAAAAATAGACAAAATCCAAATATAGTTTGCGGTTTAGTTAATAAAACTGTACTAACGTTAATTTCTTATTTTTGAAAATGTACCTTGGTTATTTAAGATGTTAGTTGGCATTGAAGGGAACTAGTTAGAGAATATCTGAGAATTTTCTGTACTGTCTTCACAATTTTCGTGTAGATCAAAAATTATTTCAAAATAAAAAGATTGTATTTTTTAAAAAAAGGAATAAAGAAGATCTAGAAAATCTAAATAGAGCAATTAAAATGGAAGGAATAAAATAACTATCAAAGGGCTACCTTTCCCAAAAAGAAAACAGAAAAACAACCACAACTTCTGTCTGTGTAACTCCTTCCGGATACCTTAGAAAGTAGGGGAAAAAAAATATTTTATCCTGGAATGCCAGATCAGAATTATTTATCTGCTATTGCTGCTGCCTTAATGATGTCTCAAATTCTTGGAAGGTAAAGAATGGGTAATGGAACGTTGTTGTGAAGAATGTTCGTGTCCTTCAACTATTCTAGCTTTCTTACTACTTGTATTGCTTTCTAATTCCTTGGGGGAAAATGTGTGTGCAGATAGATAGATAGACAGATAGATACATAGATAGATAGATAGATTGATAGATTGGTAGATAGATAGATGTATGGATGACAGATACAGAGTTTAGATAGATTCCCATACACTTTTCAATTTTTACTTTCTTCCATCATTTTTATTTTTTTCTGTAGCTAATAACTTCTCAGTTATTGACTGCCTATAATAACTTTTCTATAGATTTACCAATATGTTTTTTAATTTTGATTTAGAGGCTTCTTTTGAGCCAGGCATGTACTTCTAAGTTTTGTTCCTCCCTCTTCTTTCCTTCTGTGTTCACCTATCTCTGTGGAAGGACTTTTCATTTTTCCTCCATACATACTTTTGGTCTCCTTGTCCAGAAGTAGGTCAGCGTTGGTTCTTAGGGGCTTCTACCCTGAGAGGATATTGAGAACAAACCCAGTATCTATTTCCCACAGGTAATAGAATATCTTGATGTCCTCTGCTGCTGTACTATGAGCTCAGCAGATTTAAAACTTTAGCCCCATTCATTGCATTTTGCATTTTTTCTTTTGATTCACAGCAATTCATGTATTTTACTTCTCAATTGCTATCACTTTTTAATAGTATTAATATTTTAAACATATTTTCCTTATCACTGCTGACTTTGACATTGTGGAATGGCCTCAAATGTAAACTTTTATTCACATCCTTTGGATGTCTTTATTTTTGTATCTTCTAGATATGTAGAATCTGTAAATTGTAAACTGTCACAAGTTTGGTAGAAAATGATCAGTGGCTGACCTGTTTATGTGACATGTGAGCACTCATGAGTACAGGCTAGAAATGGAAGTTTTTCTCATACTACATGTGGGAGTCACAGAACAGGCACTGAAAATACATTATTTCAAGTGTAGTAAAGCCACACTGGGCAATTGCTTGCTAGATGCTGACAGCCAGGAAGGGGGTAATACATAACAATGTAATCTTTAGATAAAGATCTAACGATTACCCCACTACAAAGTGTAGGTAGTTAAGGGAAAGTCAGGCACACTTTTTAAATACTCTGGACTGACTGGTTTTCATTTTTAAATGAGGAGAGGGACAAGTGGAATGAAGGAGGAAAGGAAGGAACCAGGGGAGGAATGAGGCAGAGAGGGAAGGAAGAAAGGAAAGAAGAAAGGGAGACAAACAATATTTATGTATACAAGATTGTTGCAGAAGACCTAATGAAGTTCTACTCCATGATCTAGAAGAAAATATCTCTGAACATTATTTGCTGTTGGAAAGAGAAAAAGGGTTTAGAAAACACTTGGAGGCTTCAGAATTAAAATGGTGGTAGATAACATATGTATGATATTGTTCCTTCCAGTCACCAATTAGAGAACTCTTGGAGATTCAGCAATAACCCGAAGTGAACCAAAGAAAAGACTACAGACCTAAATCTGGATGAGAACTCTGCTTGATAAGTCATGACACATTCTTGTAATATATACAAAACAATCCACATTCTGGACCAAAATAAATCCCCTAAATAAGATAGGACATAAAAAAAAATTCAGAACACAGTGAACAGCCCTATCTCCAACATGCATTGGCTTCTCTCCTTCTTATACCTAAGTAGAACTAGGTTGATCCAAATGTTATGTTCAGACGTATAGAACTGAAAAAGCAAGAAGCAGCACTGGGGAAGAAGTAAAGGAATTAGATAGGATATAGCTTTTTATGTTCTAAGAAAATTCCAATAGTAAGTGAATGTTGGAACAAGAGAATCTTAGCGTTGAGGCAGCAGATGATCCAAGTACAGTTTACAGAACTACTCTACGAATTGCAAATCAAGCTTAGGCTGGTGCTTCAGGCTGAGATTTAAGAGGATAAACCACCTACTACTCAAATAGTGACAGAAGCTGTGAGACCTGGTATCTACCCTGAGGGCAAATACTCTACCCATTCAAGGCAAATAAAAATAAATCTGTGAATTACCACAAGAACATAAATAAAAAGAAAATTATACCTAATAGTTATAAGAAAAATATAACTTTGAAAATAACCTTCATAAGAAAAATAGGTATTTTTTCTAAGCAAGCAGCAGCTTGTTGTCTTTGAAATAATGCAAGAGGAAATGAGTTACATGAAGCAGAAGCAAGAAGCCTTAAGGAGAAAACTGACTGAGTTAAGATGAAAGGCGGGGTGGAGGGGCCTGGCACCATCAGAGTGGCATAATAAAAATCCACATTGGAGGTAGTCCCAATTGGATTTGATTATAGAAAATCAAGTTAGTCGTATGGAGGATAAATCTGAGAGGCTTACCCAGAATGCAGAGAAAGGGGAATGATTAAAATCTAGTTAAATAACATGTGAAAAGATAAAGAACTGAAATCCAATCCAATGATTAAGAATTATTAATTTTCCAGGAGAAGAAACAAAAGTATAAACAGAATTATTTCTTGATCTAAAAACAAACAAATAAGCAAATAAACAACACCTGAAATCATATAAATAAGCTAATCAATTTAAGAGTGGGGTAGGCTAAATAATGCCCCCCCCCCAAGATATTTACATCCCAATCTCTGAAATCTATAAATGTCACCCTGTACAGAAAAGGGACTTCGCAGATACATTAAATTAAGGATTTTTAAATGGGGAGATGATCCTGGATTATCTGGGTGGGTTCTAAATGTAATCACAAGTGTCCTTGGGAAAGGAGAGTGTGGGATATTCTACCACAGAAGTGGGGAAATCAGTTTGACCAGGGAAGCAGAGATTGGAGTGATGCAGCCACAACCCAAGAAATGCCAGCAGCCGCCAAAAACTGGAAGAGGCAAAGAACAGATTCTCCCCTGGAGCTTCCAAGAAGGAGCCAAGCCCTCCCAACAAACCTTTATTTCAGCCCAGTGAGATTTATTTTGGATTTCTGCTTTCCAGAATTGTAAAAGAAAACATATGTGTTGTTTCAAGCTGTTACATTTTTGGCAATTCATTACAGTAATAGGAAACAAATACAGATTAAGATATTAATTTATTTAAAGATTCTTGAAAAATATTTAACTCAAGAGAGAAATTAGGTCTAAAAGCATCCAAGAAGAAAAGCAAAACAAAAATTAGCAAATAAACTTTAAAAAAAATGTGACTGATCCCATGATTCTCCTGCACAAACTAAACTTCAGAATACAATAAACAAAGTTTCAGTTACAAAGAACTCAAAGAATTTCACTTATAGGCAAGTTAACATTCAAATTGTTCATATGAAAACTTAAGTTTAACTGAGACTTGGTAGATCTCAAAAGATATATTTTCAAAAATTAAAAACTACCCTGTCTGTACTTAAAAAAAAAAAAAAAAATTAGCCTGGATGGTGGCAGGCGCCTGTAATCCCAGCTACTAGGGAGGCTGAGGCAGGAGAATCGCTTGAACCCTGGAGGTGGAAGTTGCAGTGAGCTGACTTTGCACCACTGCACTCCAGCCTGGGGGACACTGCGAGACTCCGTCTCAAAAAAAAAAAAAAAAAAAAAAAACAAAAAAAAAACAACTCAAAACCTGAAACCATAGTGTAAAGTGTTTTCATGAGAGCATTGAAAATGGTAAACCAAACAATGTATATAAATAATCACAATTGAGACCATTGACAATCAGAATGAAAATATAAAACTTAATGTAAATTTTAATCTAAATAACAATCTAAGATCCAAAATTTACATTATGGTTATATGATTGGGAAAACAAAGGCAGATTATAAATATATGCTAAATTTTTTATCTTGAATGTGGAAAAACCAAATGTCATCCTTACCACATTTATTTGCTTTTTTCCCTTTTTTAATTTATGAAAATTTTCAAATATAGAAACAGCAGAAGACAAATACAATGTATATCTACATTTATACCACCTAGACTGATTGATAACATTTTCTCATATTTGCTTTACCTTAAATTTGTTTCAATTTTTCAGAGACACATATACGCACACACCACACATTAACAATTATGTGTCATATGTTTCAGTCAAGACTGGAATGCATGTACAACAGTGGTCTTATAAGATTATAAAAACGCATCTTCACTGTACCTCTTCTATGTTTAGATATGCAAATATCATTTTGTTACAATTGTCTACAGTGTTCAGTACAGTAACATGCTGTACAGGTTTATAGCCTAGGAGCAATAGGCTATACCATGTAGCCCAGGTGTGTAGTAGGCTATAGCATCTAGGTTTGTGTAAGTATACTCTATGATGGTCATATAATGATATTGCCTAATGATACATTTCTCAGAACATATCCACATCATTAAGCAACACACAACTGTGTGTGTGTGTGTGTGTATGTGTATAAAATTTGCCTCCTCCATATTTTTTACCCAAAAAGTAAAATTCTACTATCTTTTGAAAAGAAAAAGTATTTGATGGCCAATTGGTAGTACTACAGAGGACGTTCCCAACTACGTAATACAAAATGAAACATTGTAATACTTCATTTTGTACCTTGCTTGCTCCTATTGATGGGCATTTAGCTGGTGTTTTGCTCTTATAAATAAGCTACATAAAAAACCTTGTGCATACATTGTTTGATGTTTGTGGAGGTCTATTTTAAAGGTGGATTTCATGAAGTGAAATTCCTGGGTTAGAGGTAGAATGTATAGGTAATTTTTCTTGATAGTGCCAAGTAATTCTCCAGTGGATCTGCACAATTTTTCATGCTTATCAGCAATACATAATAACTATTCTCCAAACCTTTGCCAACTGAGTGTGTGAACAAACTTTTGAATTTTTGCCAACCTGCTAGTAAGAAGTGGTATTTCAGTGTAATTTTGATTTACACTGCTCTTTGTGTGACATTGAGCATGTCTTCATGTTTTTAAGAGTCATTTGTCTTTTCTTTGAATTATTCTCATATTTATCATTTTATTTAATTTTTATGAACTCTTTATTTACTTGGGGAATATTCTTTTGTTTATGAAAGAAGTTGGAAATATTTTCTCCTAGTTCATCATATTAATTTTGTTTATGGAACTTCTCCTCCAACCCCAACCTAAGCATCCCCTGCCACACACAGGCTTTTTATTTTTCAGGTATTTGAATTCATCAGGCCTCTTACTGCTTCTGAGTTTTGAGTCAACAATTATCAGCAAGGTCTTTCATGTTCCCAGATTATAAAGGAATTAATGCATATTTTACTCCAGTGAATCTATGGTTTCATTTATCTTACACATAGGTTTCTGACCCATTTATGTTTTTCTAAATGGTTACCCAGTTATCTCAACAAATGTTTTAAAGTCTCTATTTTCCCCCACATATTTTAGAAGTCAGTTTTACCATATACCACATTTTATTTTATATTTACCCTTTGCCTGTTTTTTCTACTTTTAGGAGGTTTTTACCTGCCTGTTCTGCATTACTTGTTTTTCACACAAAAAATATTATTAAGATTGCATTTAATTTATATATTAACTTGGGATGAATTGGCATATTTATGATGTTGAATTATGCTACCTAAAAACAAAAATGTCTTTCCATCTATTCAAACCTCTCGTGATATTCAGGTTTAGTCTAATTCTTTCCAAATTTTGTACTTTTCCTCTTTGTGTTTCTGGACATTTTATCTTTTTCTCCTGCCTAAATCTTCTCCTCCATTATGTCTTCTAATGGGTTATCATTTGTTAAATGAAATTTATTTATTTTTGTATATTAATTATTGTTCTGCTACCCCAATGAATACTCTTACACTTACTTATTTTATTGATTTTCTTAGGTACATTATCCTATCCTATGGCAATAGACATAATCTTATCTATTCTTTTCCAGTGCTTATATGTCTCAACATCTCTTACCTAAGAGCATTTACCAGCACTTAAAATAAACCTCCAAAAAATCATATTGATAATAGTATTCAAATCTTCAAACTTGTTGACCTTAGTGGTAAAGTGTCCACTGTTTACACATCTTTTTAAATGCTGACTTTTGAAATAAGGTATATCTATTTTACCATATTAATAAAATATCCATTGATTTTTCTTCCATTAACTGTTTTGGTCTGTTTATATTAAATTAGCAGTTGGTATTGAATTTTGTTGAATGCCTTTTCAACATTAGTAGAGGTAATCAGAACACTGCTATTATGAATTAATATGTGAAGTATATTAATATTGAATTATCCTCATATTACTATAATAAATTAGGTCATGGTTTATTATTTAATATGCTAAAATTATGTTAGCTAACATTTTATTTAGGATTTTTCTCTAATTTTTACTTTTTGTGCAATATAAACATTGTACGTAGCTATCAATGTTTCCTTTATTCAAAATATATTTGGAGGTGGCTTTTTTTTCATGTACTAGAAAAGTAGAATTGGAATTATCTGTTTTGGGCTAAATGCGTAGAATTTTCCTTGATGATATTTTACTATATTGCTTTTTTTTTTGTGGGATGTGGGGCTGGAATAACATGTCTTACATTTCAGATAAATTTATCTGTTGATTCAGCGGAAGTTTGTCAATTTAGTTTTCTTTGTCTGCTTGAGTTAATTTGGATTATTATATTCTTGCTAGGATATCATGTAATTCTTTTATTATTTAAAGGTATTTATAAAAATATGTGCAAAATAGCCTGATTTTTTAATTTTCTGAATTTAAATGTTTATGTTTTTCTTGTAATATCTCATTTTGTGTATTTTTACTTTTATCCTTCTAATTTTATTGATTAAATTAGCTAATAGTTGTTCTGTTTTGTCTATTCTTTTTAAATAATCTATATTTGATTCATTTATTTGTTATTTTTCTGTTTTCCTTTTTTTTTGTTGTTTTAACCTTTATTGTATTATTTCTTTCCACAATATTTTATTATCAAAAATTTGATGGCCGGCTGGGCACGGTGGCTCACGCCTGTAATCCCAGCACTTTGGGAGGCCGAGGTGGGCAGACCATGAGGCCAGGAGATCAAGACCATCCTGGCTAACATGGTGAAACCCCATCTCTACTAAAAAAAGTACAAAAAAATTAGCCGGGCATGGTGGCACGGGCCCGTAGTCCCAGCTACCGGGAGGCTGAGGCAGAATGGTGTGAACCTGGAGGCGGAGCTTGCAGTGAGCGGAGATCGCGCCACTGCACTCCAGCCTGGGCGACAGAGCGAGACTCCGTCTCAAAAAAAAAAAAAAAGAAAAAGAAAAGAAGAAAAAAAAATGGCCTTATTGCAATCTTTTACTTATATTAATTTAGCATTTACTTATAAATAATATTCCTGTTAGTATTTTAATTGTATTGCACAGGGGCTAATATGTAGTGCTTTTCTTATCTTTTTTTAAGAAATACTGCAATATTCTATTCAAAAGCTTTTTAACTCTGTGTTCTAAAATTTGTATTACATATTTTTAACTTTAATATTTTATAGGGAATAGATATCATTTTTAATAATTTTATCTTATTGAACCTACTGAGATTTTCCTTTGTGAGCTAATATTCACTCACTAAAAAATTTGTGTGTACTCTTACTGGTGCAAGATCAACATCTATTTTAAATTTTTTACTCATTATATGTCTTAGATTTTCAATATTTTTACTTACATTTTAGTTGCTTGATTTTTCCATGAAAGCTGTGTCACAGTTCAATTTTTGGTGTGTGTTTAAGTATATTTCTTTTGTATCTTCTGAAGTTTCTGCTTCATGAAGATTACAGTTTCTGGATGCATAGATGTTTATAATTATTTTATCTTCATTTTAAATTGTGACATTTAGCATTATAAATCTTTGTGTTAGTCAAAGTCGTTTATATTTTTTCTGAATTCTATCTTGGCAAATGTCAAGTGTAATAGTTTTGGCACATAGTGTTTATTGTTATTTCTAGCAAAATATAATAATACATGTAGAGAAGGGAATAACAGATACACAAATTAATCAGTTGTAATAAATGAAAATGAGTAATACATGAGTCAGACTGAATTAAAAAGTATTATGTAATTACATGCTGTTTACATCATATCCAAATAATGTAATAGACAAAGAAAGTGTAATAGAGATTACCTATAAATTTGTTAATTAATCTAAAAAATGTTTAAGCCTATAAGAAGATAATCACAAGAAACCCCACTAATATAAATGAGATTAACAGTCTTCTTGTTCTTTAGTAGACTAGATAGATATGAATATGGAAATAGAGGGGTTGAGACTAAAATTAAGAAATGGCAAAATGACAAAACTCTTCATTTAAAAATAATACTGTTTTACAATGTGTACTTGTGTAAAAAGCGGGGCATATTATAAGATGTAAAAGAAAAGCTTTAAGAAATTCTCCAAACCAAAACTTTACAAGTTTTTTTTCATATAATGCCTTAAATTTTAATAATGGAATTTCAAATAAGCCAAAACATCTGAACTACTTTTAATTTTTATAAAATTTAATTTTTATAAAAATATTCTCCTAATCATCCTTAAATCCACAGTTAAATCATGAATTTTTTTTTTCTCAATATAGTAAACATTGGGAATTGTTTAGCCAAACCTGAAGTATGGGACAAATTCATAACATTTATGAGTAAATGTGAAAGTCAAAACAAAAAAACATGTAACTATACACTAGAAATTAGGAAAGAGGTAGGAGGTACTGAGAAAAAATACGGAAAGCTTTAAAAAATTTAAAAAATATATAGTAAGCACAATGTATTAGTCTGTTCTCATGCTACTAATAAAGACATACTCAAGACTGGGTAATTTATAAAGAAAAAGAGGTTTAATGGACTCACAGTTCCACATGGCTGAGAGTGCCTCACAATCACAAAAGAGAAGCAAAGTCACTTCTTACATCCAGCAGGCAAAAGAGCTTGTGCAGGGGAACTCTCATTTATAAAACCGTCAGATCTCATGAGACTGACTTACTATTACGAGAACAGTATGGGAGAAACCGCCCCTGTGATTCAATTATCTCCACCTGGCCTCACCCTTGACACCTGGGGATTATTACAATTCAAGGTGAGAGTTGGGTGGGGAAACAGCAAAACCATATCACACAACAGTACTTTTTATCACTAAATCTTTTATTTGTAGATAAAACAAAATAAAATATGAACCCATGCAAGTAACTTTTTCAGGAGCAAATTAACTCAAGAATAAAAGATGGAAAACAATCTAAAAAGTAACTTGAAAGGAAAAATAACGGCATGTTGAGTAGATTTATAATGTTATAAGAATATGTTAGCTGTAAGTCTTTTCTAATAAACTTGGCCCTTTCAAAAGAATGGAAAAACATAAATTATCCTCATTGAAGCTTGTTGTTCAATTTTCATCTTTAATGTGTAAATCTTTATTAGATTTAAAGATATGATTAATCATGAAAAAACTTTGAAAGTTAACAAAGTCTATCTAAAAGGGTACATTAGGCAGTATTATGCCCTACTAAAGATGTCCACTTTGGAATCCTCAGAGCCTATGAATATGTCATGCTACATAACAAGGTGAAATTTAGGTTACAGATGGAAGTAAGGTTGCTAATCGCTGACTTGAGATAATGTTATATTACTCTCTGGACCTCCTGTAATATAAAGATCCTTATAAGTGACAAAGGAAGGCAGGAGCATCAAAAATCAGAAAAGGAGATGTGTCAATGATGGAAGCAGAGGTCTGATGTGTTCCTTGCTTGGAACAAGAAAAGGGATTGTCACAAGCTAAAGAATATGGGCAGTCTCTATAAACTGGAAAAATCAAGAAAAGGGATTCTCCCTTAGAGACTTCAGATGGAATGAAGCACTGCCAATATCTTGATTTTAGCCTAGTGAGACCTATTTCAGACTTCTAACCTCTGGGAGAACAAGATAATACATGCATGTTTTTAGCAACCACTAAGATTATAATAATTTGTTACAGCAGCAATATGAAACTAGCACAAATGACAAGATAATACATTCGTGTTGTTTGCAACCACTGTCTATGATAACTTGTTACAGGAGCAATATGAAAGTAGTACAAATGACTTCAAGTCCAGATGTCAGACAGATAAATAGATGATGATAGAAAATTAGATAGATATATGAAAAAAATCCAGTAATGATATTAGTAATACATACATAAAACAGAACATCCACAAACATATGTATACCTATTAATTGAGAACATGCTAAATGTAGCATGTAAAACAAATGGGAAAGGAGAAAGGGCATTACACTAAACTGTACTGTGCTATTTTATACGTGTTTATAGTCTGAAATTTTTACAACCTAGTGAAATGTTTCCTACCTACACAATACTTGAAATTAAATCCCAGAAGGATTAAAAATGTGAAAGTTTTTTTAAAAAATCGAACCATAAAATACTAAGAGAAAAATATTTGTAAATATATGTAAAAATTGGAGTGGAAGAGAGGCTTTTCACTTTGAACAAATTATCACAAGCCATTGAAAATTTTCTATATATGAAAAGACAACTGAGAAGCAAGAAAAAGATATTTCCTTTGTATGTTATGTTACTAAATATAAAGCTCCCTTACAAGTCCATTTATTTGCTTAAAAATTTAAAGTAGTTTTAAATTTTTTTATTTATTTATTTAATTTATTTATTTATATTTATTTCCATCTTTATTGAGATGGAAATAAATGGCTGATTTTAGAGTAAATTGGTAGAGTAACATTCTGGTTCTTCTGCATTGCTACTCATGTGAGGAAAAAACAATACCATCCAATGATGAAATTTGTAACACGGAGTGCTTTGCCTTGGCAATTAATTGTTAAGAGACAAAATCCACACTTTACATTACACTTTCAAGTAAATTGTTTTTGAACCTGCCATACATAGATATTTCTTCTTAGAAATATGATGCAGCCTTGTAACATTCCTATAACCTGTTTTACTACCATACAGTCTCTCAACAGTTTGAACTATTCTGTTCTAAAAGTTCTTAGCGGGATCCTGGAGCTTTCTTTTGGATTCAGGGTACCCAAAATGAAGTTGTCATTTCAAGTCAAATGAGTTAAGACATATTTGCCTCAAGTGTGCGTTTTACTTTTATATATATATAATTCTCATATTAGTGATTTTTCCAGTAACAGAAGTAGCAGAACTGGTGCCAATTACCTTTGAGCTGATCAGTGATAGTCTACTGTATTTCCAATCCAATGAATAAAAGACACACATCCAATAGGATTAACGTTCAAATTAGTTTAAGATCAGTGTGTTATTAAATCATCAGATAGTAGTTATCTTTCTGGATGTGCATGCTTTACAAATAAATATTCTGTCAGAAAGCGCTTACTAAATTTGTCCTCAAAGTTCAATATTGAACAATTTATATTTTTCCCTCTTGTAGAACATACTGTTCCATTGGCAGTGATATTTAGGCTCTATGCACAGAACTTGTCACGTGCAAATTTGTCATGTGAATTTTGCTGTTTCTTCATCATTGCTTCACCAATTCTTCTGAGTCTTTTTATGTCCATGCCCTCTTTCTCTTGGGCCTTTATATTTTTGTTGCCCACTTACCCAGTTGCCAAAATCTCATTCTACATCATTTTCTTTGGATCTCAGCTAATTGGAGCCTTTGAAAAATGCAGCCCAGCTGCCAATGATTAATCAGGTAAACTGCCAAAGCCTGGTACAACCTGATTTTGCTTCAAAGCCTCTGCCTTCACTGCTTTCTTTCAGCTCTAAATTGTGATTTTAAAACCTGTTATAGTCTGCATCTATCTTCAAATTATTTTAGTCTGAGGTAGACATTTTAAATAAATTTAATTCAGTTGTAATTACATAAAGGAAGATCTCAAAATGTGTTAACAAATTTATTCACCATTCTATAGGTAAGAAATTTGTTTATCATTCTATGGGTAAAAATTGGTCCATCCAGGAAGGGGTAACAAATTATTCAAGTAAGACATTTACAAGGATTAATGCCTCAACCAAGCAACAAGAGATACCAGGAGTGATGCTTCTCTTAGGAAATTCAGTAATGAAAAGGATCAATGCAAAGCAAATTGTGGAAGGGTTTACTTGTTCATTTTAATGAAGAAGAGACTGTTGGAGACCCTTAACTCATATTAAATAAGCAGCATCATACAATGTCTATATCTAATATTAGTCTGACATGGCCTAGCTCTACATTTTTTTTTTGTTTCCCTCTACTTGCTTTCTAGTTAGGATTCTGAGTTTTCAAGTCTCTCACGACAAAAATACATTAGTTGAATCATCTATTTGTCTTCTAATAGCATTATTTTGTGGTTTCTACAACCCAAATGATTGTCAAACCATACTTTTTCAAAATATAAACATACTATAGAAGATTTAGCTTTTTTAAATTTCATAGTATACATTTATTTTAGATTTTATTAACTATTCATTTACTTGAGGTTATACTTAACAAAAAGTTAAATGATCAATACCTCATCACTAATTTACGTAGTCTATTTAAAATGTTCTCTACTATTATAAGAAAAAATGTAATATTTATAAAGCTAGTAAATAATTAGCAAATATAGATAAGAGTAATGATTAATTTATTAATTTTTTTTTTTTTGAGATGGAGTCTTGCTCTGTCACCCATGCTGGAGTGCAGTGGCGTGATCTCAGCTCACTGCAAGCTCCACCTCCCGGGTTCACGCCATTCTCCTGCCTCAGCCTCCCGAGTAGCTGGGACTATGGGCGCCTGCCACCACGCCCGGCTAATTTTTTGTATTTTTTAGTAGAGACGTGGTTTCACCGTGTTAGCCAGGATGGTCTCGATCTCCTGACCTTGTGATCCACCTGCCTCGGCCTCCAAAAATGCTGAGATTACAGGCTTGAGACACCGTGCCCAGCCTTATTAATTGATTTTTCATTAACAAATGTGCATATGTTTAGATTCAATATAAGATATTATTGAATTGAAGTAGCAATTTTTAAAATTGACTCCATAAATATTAGTAACTAATGATTTATTTGTCCAGATGTTTCTATACTTGCATGTTATATATGTTCCTAGGCTATGGTGTTCCTTTAAATTAACCAGATTTTTCTTTTATTTATTTATTTATTTATTTATTTATTTATTTATTATACTTTAAGATCTGGAATACATGTGCTGAAAGTGCAGGTTTGTTACATAGGTATACATGTGCCGTGGTGGTTTGATGCACCCATCAGCCTATCATCTACATTAGGTATTTCTGCTAATGCTATCCCTCCCCTTACCCCCCACCCTCTGACAGGCCCTGGTGTGTGATGTTTCCCTCCTGTGCCAATATGTTCTCATTGTTTAACTCCCACTTATGAGTGAGAACATGCGGTGTTTGGTTTTCTGTTTCTGTGTTAGTTTGCTGAGAATGATGTTTTCCAGTTTCATCCATGTCCCTGCAAAGGACATGAATTCATCCTTTTTTATGGCTGCATAGTATTCCATGGTGTATATGTGCCACATTTTCTTTATCCAGTCTATCACTGATGGACATTTGGGTTGGTTCCAAGTCTTTGCTATTGTGAATAGTGCTGCAATAAACATACGTGTGCATGTGTCTTAATAGTAGAATGATTTATAATCCTTTGGGTATATACCTGGTAATGGGATGGCTGGATAAAATGGTATTTCTAGTTCTAGATCCTTGAGGAATT
This sequence comes from Gorilla gorilla gorilla, assembly GCF_029281585.2. Lineage (NCBI taxonomy): Eukaryota > Metazoa > Chordata > Mammalia > Primates > Hominidae > Gorilla > Gorilla gorilla. Next base: position 96,162,166 of record NC_073228.2, on the reverse strand, counting down.
GCCACACTGTCTTTCACAGTGGTTGAACTAATTTACACTCTCACCAACAGTGTAAAAGCATTCCTATTTCTCCACATCCTCTCCAGCATCTGTTGTTTCCTGACTTTTTAATGATTGCCATTTTAACTGGCATGAGATGGTATCTCTTTGTGGTTTTGATTTGCATTTCCCTAGTGACCAGTGGTGATGAGCTTTTATTCATGTCGTTGTTGGCCACATAAATGTCTTCTTTTGAAAAGTGTCTGTTAATATCCTTTGCCCATTTTTTGATGGGGCTCTTTGTTTTTTTTTTCTTGTAAATTTGTTTAAGTTCCTTGTAGATTCTGGATATTAGCCCTTTGTCAGATGGATAGATTGCAAAAATTTTCTCCCATTCTGTAGGTTGCCTGTTCACCCTGATGATAGTTTCTTTTGCTTTGCAGAACCTCTTTAGTTTAACTAGATCCCATTTGTCAATTTGGCTTTTCTTGCAATTGCTTTTGGTGTTTTAGTCATTAAGTCTTTGTCCATGCATATGTCCTGAATGGTATTGCCTAGGTTTTCTTCTAGGGTTTTTATGGTTTTAGGTCTCATGTTAAAATAACCAGATTTTTTACAGTATAACATGAAGTTTGAAAATTTTCAAACCATTTTATGAACAGAACCAGTGTTCATTAAAAGTTGAGTCAATTGAATTTAAAAATATTAATGATAATATAATTACATGTTATAAGATTTTCAAAGTACAGTTTCAAAATACTAGATGTAAAATAGAATTTGGAAATTGCTTGAAAACTTGCATTAAGTGAATTTTAAGGGTATATAATTTTTATTTTCAAAATCACTTAGACATTTTAAGTTTTATATTAATTGATGTACAACAGATTTGTCAAAATTGAAAATAATTCCTACTTCATTTTTGAATAACGTCTTATTGAATATAATTACTATTTAGAATATATATCTAATCATGATAATGGTAGCAAAAACTCACATCGAAGTGTATTTGGTTGCATATTGGCATTAACACTGAACATGGTACAAATGATGATCCCTTTTAAAGTAATGCATATAAATATGCATATAATTACAGATATGTAGATGATTGGAATGGATAGGATAGAGATAGACCGAGATTGGATAAGTTCTGATTATTTAACAATCACTATGCTAAATGTTTTATGCATTATCTTACTTAGTCATATGTTTAGTAAAGATACAATTTATAAAACTTACTAATATTATTGGCAAAACTGTAGGCATATTAACACTTAATACTCCTGGCATATAATAACGTATCCTTAATCTGAGTGTAGGAAAACTCTACAACTGGTACATCATGGTTTTGGTTTTATATTTGATTTTGTTATGATTTGATTAGCATCTATATTTCCTGCTAGACCATAAACTCCATGAGGATTGCAGAGACTATGTCTGCTTTTGTTTAGCATTGCAGCCCTTGTGCCTTACCTAGTTATTTAGCAGATGGCAGGAAATCAGTAAATACTTATTTAATAAATGAATAAATCAACACACGAATAATGAATAGCTATAGCATGCTCTCATTATCAAAACATTTTTAATTTTATTTAAAATACATATAGTTTTTCAAGTATATGTTCTTTAAATATTTATTGTCCTAATTTTTTGTTAATTACTTAATAAAGATAAAACACTAAAAGAAATACAGAAAATAAAATCGAAGTTTAGAATATATTATTTTAAAGGAAATTTGGTTATGCAAGAATAGCTATAATTTATTAAGTGACTTTAATAATCTAGGCATTGTGTTGACTCTTTTTCATAGGTTGCTCATTTTATCCGCACAAAAATTACTTCTAATCTATTACTCCTTGTATAATAGATATTGTTATCATTCCTATTTCACCAATGACTACAGAGTCTTAGAGAAGTTGTCACTTTCTAAAAAACATTCCCTAGCTACAAAAAATCCCTAAGCAATAACAACAGAATTCAACCCATGAAGTCTAACTCTAGTCCTAGATTAGGCACTATAATATAAATCTTTTTATTTTTCCATGCAAAACTATAAAACATGTAACCACATATGCCTGACATTTGATTGATTAAATATCTAGAAATTTTCACAGTTTCTCCTGAAGAATATAAAGAAGGAAATGTCTCAATGTTTAACAACTAGTATATTTATGATTTTTAAAATTTTCTTAATCCATGGTGTGATTGAAGACTTTTTGTGAGTTCAATGTAAGTATCCAGATAATTGCTAGATTAATTGTTAAGCTGATCCTATTAGCCTGCATATCATTTTCTATATGCATGTTAAAAAGCTGCTTTAGTAATATACTTCAAAACCAAAGATTTAACAGTTCTGGGTTGATATAGGGTTATCGTTTAAAATATTTTTTGTAGGAAGATAGTACATCCTCCTTTGAGGTTTACATTCCCCAATATCTAATGACAGAGAATGTTAGTAAAGTGCCAAAATATTCTGCAAAATATACAAAACAATGGATGTGTGTTCTTATCAAGGAGCAAAGATTGGAGATCAATTTTGTTATTAGCCTTACTGGACAATATAGCCTCACTTTGCTGTGACTCTATTACAGGCACTATTTAAGGTCAAGATATACTGACTAAAAGCACAATTTAACACTGAATTTAGTAATGGTCTGGATATTTCTATTATATGTGTTATTTCTAGATTTGGATAACCTGGGTTAGCACAACCTAGTTGGGTGTGTTTTAGTTTCTCTAGATCCAAGATTCTTTAGGTATGCTTGAATCTTTTAATCAGAGTTACCAACATTTGAGACCTTTGGGATGTTCACCCAAGGTTAAAAGTCTTTGGAATCCTGCCTGATCCTTTCACATTTATATTTTCATATTATGAATTTGGCTGAAGTTGCTATATTTTCTATAGATCAAAGGTATATAAAGGTGGGTAAAGAATACAAAATGTACCTACTGTTTAACATTTTTTAGATTATGAGTGTGCATTGTACTGATTATCCAGCCTCTGATACCTTAGTATTAATAGAGGCTTATCTTTATAGTAGAAAATGTTTTACTATACATGTGTCCTTTCATGACCTTTTGCAATATTTAGCATTCTTTTTTTGTGAACATCCAAGCCCTAAGCCATGATAACTCTATTAATTAACCACTGTATCAAATAATCATAATTTTGCTTTCTTTTTCTAATGCTCAAATCCTTTCTCTGAACATACCATGTTACTATGTCTTATTACAGGTATGTTCCCTTGATCTCTCCTTCCTGCTTCCTATGCAATCAGTAGTGTTGCTTCTGTTTACCTTCCTACTTGCTGCATTTCATGTCCTCCTCTTTATTACTACTACTATAGCCTTAGTTTGTTTTCATCACATCTCTCCTCTATGATAGTCTTCTAACCAGTCCCTATATCTCCAATTTATGTTCTACATTGTTGCCAAAGACATCTTTCTAAACAAAGTTGATCAGGCTTATAATTATCAATGCATTCCCAAATTTAAGATAAAGCTCAAACTCCAAGTTTTACTTGTAAGATTATTGGCTTACCAGTAAAACTTACAAGTAAAACTTACAAATTTTACTTGTAACATTATTACTACCTATATAAGCATCAATTCCTGCTATTGGCTACTACCTATATAAGCATCAATTCCTACCCTTCCTTAGATTATAGACTCTCTTCTAGCTATATCAACTTATACTTTACTTCCAAGCCCTCCAAAGCTGTTCACATACCCACTCTAACAGAAATGCTTTTGTCTGTTACTCCTACATATGCTGCTGACTGGCACTAAACTTTTTTGAATCATCCTTTCTACTGGAAAGCCTACGTAAAACAGTGTGTTGATATCTCTCACCCTCATTTGAGCATATTAATTGTGAGTATGACATGACATCTGTCATCTGTTATAATAGTCGGTCATTTGTCTCTTTGGTGGGCCATAAGCTTGGTGATAGGCAGCCTCTAAAATGGCCCACAACAATCTCTGCCTCCAGCTGTGCATAACACTGAATCTTCTCCCCTGGGTGTGTCTGAACATACTGTCTTACTCCTAACAAAAGAATACAGTAAAGTAATGGGATGTCATTTCTGATAATAGGTTATAAAAAGACTTCCATATTGGGTCTTCCCTTGCTTTCTTGATTTGAGGGAAACCAGATGCCACTTTGTGAGCTACCTTTTGGAGAGGTTCATGTGGCAAGAAACTAAGGGAGTCCTGTGATCAACAGCCAAGAAAAACGAGACCCTGGTAACAGCCACATGAATGCAACCACATGAATGAGTTAGAAAAGGACACTCACCCATCCAACGCTTTGAATGAAAACGCTAACCTTTTCTGACAGCTTGACTAAAACTTCAAGAGATTATTTAAGCCAGAGAAAACCCAACTGATCTGTGCCCAGATTCCTGACCCAAATGCATTTTGAGATAATAAATCTTTGCTATTTTAACTTGCTAAGTTCTGGTCCAATTTTTAATGCAGCAATAGATAACTAGTACAAGTATACATTTTAAAAAAAGACTTATTTGACTTTGAATCATACATATAATGGATAAGATTCTCAAAAATTATTTTTTGTTAATTGAATTAATAATATTCTCTTAAACTTTTACTTCTAACCCTTACCAAAATGTTTGAGGCATTCAAACTAACTTTAAGCATTCTGAAAAATAGTTTAAAACTTTGTTCATTAGATAAATCTTTTCTTCAAAATGGAAAACAAAGTCCTCCAATCATGCAAATGCATTATAAATCAATATTTGAATAAGTATACCTAGGGGCATATTTGCAGACTTACAAAGAAAAAATTAAGGAAAATTCTTGGAATGCTTTTCTCTAGGATCATACTTTGAATTTAGTCATATAATTACATTATGTAAAGCATAAGTTTTATTTTTGGTTTTAAAAATCAAATGACTATCACGTAGGTGGCACCATGTCTACATATAATAAGGGTGCCCTATTTCCCTAGGCATTAATTTGACTTCTTAAGCTGAGTAAACCATCTTTTTTTCCTAGAAAGAGAACCCCACCAATTATCCTTTTATTATATTTTCATAATAACAAATATTGCCTCGTGCAAGATTCCCCATTAGTGTTTTATATTTAAGTGTGCAGTCTGTTTAATCCTTCTTTATCATACTTCACTGATTAATCTAGTTTAAATACCATAAAAGTCCATAACCATTGCTATAAAAAACTTACGCTTGCTTATTAAACTAGCTACTTTGTCACTGTCAAATGCAAGCAATAAAATTGTGCATAAATATAATGGAAGCAAACATTTTTGCAATTTGCTAGATTCTATTCCGTGCATCTCAATGCCTACAATTTAATTCAAACTCATGCAATGAAACATCTAAAATATATTTTGTACAAATATACTTTAATATTTAAACTGTGCCTCTGGGTATCTTGTATGGATGCCTCTTCATTGAATGGTCCTTGATACTATTGTTCTAAGACGAAAGGAAGGCTGTTCTTGAAATGTTCTCTAAGATTTTCGTGGTGAAGACTTCAAATTCAAAGAAGTATATACAGGTAAAATGTACCAGATTTCTTCTGCATGTAACTGAAATATCTGTCTTTTATCTGACCCATAAATAACCATGGTTGGTACAGTACAAGAGATTTTTATTGGAAGCCTGAAAATGAAGATGAGAAAGAAAAATACTTAAAACTTGGCACCAAATGACACCACTTTGTACCTAATTAACTTGTCATTGTTCCTTAGAATTGTTGCCGAAATCTTTGTTGATACAAAAAAGAGCTTTAACAACTTTTCCAAAAATCCTTACTCATGGCATGTTGTCAATAAATCTTTGAAGACAGAGCACTTTAGGGAAGAAGTCGCGTAACAGAAGGATTGAGCCAGATCCCCTCAAAATCCACTCAAAGACATAATCTTAACAAATAACAGCAATGGGTTGTACGGTTAGCTTAAACTGCAGCTTGCTCATTGCCATAATGACAAATTGCTTTTAAATTTGCCTAGCACCTGATTGAGATTAATGGGTTGTTTGGCTTCTTACTCAGCAGTACTATATATATATGTATATATTCATTCTGCTTTCTTGGCTTATCACTATATACTTTTCACATCCATAAGGGAGATTAGTGTTTTTTGGGAAATGGAATTTGTTAATACACATCCATCAACAGAAAACAGAATGAGCAGAGATATACACAAAGAAGAACACATTTCATTTTTCATCAGATTCAGAGAGAAAATGATCTATTTTTCATTCAATCAATGAATGGCTAAAAATATCGTGGACTTCCTATTCCTACTTGTGTCTAAACACAATTCATAAGTCTTAATTCATTAGACTAATGTGTTTATAAGGCAGTTGAAATGTCAAAGCTCTGCTGGATTTAGTATAAACTTAAATTCCATTACCTGGCAGGCATTAATTGCTTATGGAGCATAGGGATTCTTCCCAAGGGTCTTATATGTTTCCTTTTGTCATTTTGCTAACTATTCTGTCTAGACGAACTTAAAGCCCTTAATCCACCATAGGGATCAATAAACTGCACAATAATTCAGTCCTAATAATTAGCTTTCACTTAAACACAAATGGTCATTTCATTGTGAACTGCAGTACAAAATGATAATGAAATAATTAAAAAGACAGATGAAAGAGTGACTTAATAGGAAAGAGGCCTTACTGTTCAATTAGAGGCATTACCATTCAACCTTTTTATTACTGCCACAACCTTTCAATTTTTTTAAAAAAATAATACTTCAAGCTCTGCTCATTTAACCCATGGCAGTATCACTATTATATGCATGGTCTTATAATGTGAGCCTTATGCTACAGTCTGCTGTGAAGCAGTTGTCTCCCTGAAATTATTAAAATGGTGAACATTTGATTCAAAGGTCTATAAATTGTATATAAATCATATTGTACTATATTGTCCTGATTTTTCACATAAGGGATTTTCTTAAGCCTTCCCAATTTCTTTTTAAACAGGATTAGCTCTACATACTTCCTTTGAACCAGCCTCAAAATTGTGTAGAACAGTTTGAAGATACTGATGTTCTGAAATAAATTGTAAAGGCATCTCATTTTCCCCCAAGAGAATTTCCTAGGATAGTCTACAGTACAAAAATTCTTCATATTTGCTGACCTGACAATTTAGTTATAAGTCCAAAAAGGTACAAAACTTCATTAACCTTTTAATACACTCTCACAGATGTAGCGTGATAGATATGTTTGAATCTTTATGATCAAAGCACTAGCCTAATAGTAAAATCTTTCACTTTACCTTTGCCATGTCTTACTTTCATTTTAATTCCTACTCTATCCTCACATGGATGTGGACAGGCTGTACTTCAGCTTTGCCAGTAGCTAGAGACATTCATAATCAATTTCAGCAAAACTTGCTGCTGTTCTTGCTGTTGGCACAGGGGATAGAGCCCCTGAGCTTCCCCAGTCTCTTTGACCCCAAGGTAAAAGTCTCCATGAAAAGTCTCAGCTCATTAATCCTGATCAAACTTGGGGAGACTCACCACAAGCCAGACATCCCAGGTGAAACATAACTGTATTCTTCAAATACTAAGGGGATCTCTCTGTAAGTTAAAAACACAAATATAAGTCAGATTATGTCAATATTAAAAAGAAGACTATATGACTATATAGAATCACAGTACCTGCCAAAGTGGAGATAAAGACTCAATACATTTTTGGTGAATGAATAAATGAAAAAGTTTTGAAGATTTAAAGGCATGCCTTTCATTTCTCATATCCCTTTTGTTGCTATTACAGGTCTACAATCTCTCAGCTGTTATTTCAAGAAAGAAAAAAATAGAATAAACACAAGATTCTTCTCCACTATCCCAAGTCTGACACAGACACACTTGGTAAAAACTTGGTCTGAACTTTAAAAATTTTTATAAAAAATAAAATATCTTACAGTATTTTAATATTTTTATGAATATCAATTATTTCTTTTTTAAAATCTGAATCATTATGAATTGTAAAACATTCAGTGTCATTATTTATCTAGTGAATAGTACTGTGGATACACAGTTTACTAATTGTAGACTATAGTGTACATATAGCCTGTACTTAGGGATAGGTCAGACAAAATTTACCATTGAAATTGGAGTAGTTTTTTGTTTGTTTGTTTGTTTTTGTTTTTGTTTTTGTTTTTGAAATGGAGTTTTGCTCTTGTTGCCCAGGCTGGAATGCAATGGTGATCTCGGCTCACCGCAACCTCCACCTTCTGAATTCAAGTGATTCTTCTGCCCCAGCCTCCTGAGTAGCTGGTATTACAGGCATGTGCCACCACGCCTGGCTAATTTTGTATTTTTAGTACAAATGGGGTTTCTCCATGTTGGTCAGGCTGGTCTCAAACTCCCGACCTCAGGTGATCCACCCGCCTCAGCCTTTCAAAGTGCTGGCATTAATAGACAAGAACAATCATCTGCAAAATAACCTGTCAGTAGAGGGTTTATAGATGTGGTACTACGGACACTATGGTACTTCCTGAGTTTCTATAAATCAAAAACTATACTGATTTCTCAGACAAATCATAGGCACTAAAAATATTCTCAGTGATGAACTATCATTAAAATAAAATTTTAACCTTAGCAACCTGGTAACAGAAGGCAGAATCTGTGTGAACTATATTTGAAAAGAAGAATCAAGGAGAAGAGCTGATTCATCATGCCAGTGTTTTCAAAGCTTATCATTTATGTCATGGAAAGAATAATCAGAGACACTGTTAAAAGATTTTTGGTCCCATCCCTGGTAATCCTGATCCACTGTATTTGAAATGGGCTCTAGAAATTCAGCCAATATTGGGTATATAGGTAAAATTACCTTTAGACTACAGAACGATATCTTGTCCAGTTCAGCTAGTTTGATAACAATTCAAAATCTCATTTTACTTATTTTAACTTGATGCTCATCACACAGTATTCTCCCTGTGTAATTTTGAGCACAAGGAAGGAGCATCCTATGTAAATGACTCATATTTCGTGAATAAATACATGGACATTATGGTTTACATTTCAGTGTCTTTTAAGTTCAAGTGCTCACAGCTAAACTAAAGTCAGACCTTAAGAAGTTAATAATAAATGAATAAATTTTCAAATTGGATTTCTGCAAATGTTAAACTGAGAGTCTGACTCTAAACTGTAGTAAACCCGTTAGGACCTTGCTGACCTGCTCATTTTTATCCAAAATAGCCAGCTGGCTTTCTCATTTCACAATCTATCAAACAATATTTTTCTTTTAAAATTTTATTGTTTCTTATGTTAGCATGATATGAGGATGGTATATAATATTTATAATATTAATATTGACCAGTCATATCAACTAAATCAAACATGAAATGATTCACATAATCAGGTGAGCTAATTTAATACAGAGACTCAGCACTTATCAAATACTAATTTCTATTTGTGACTATTTCTACATTTCTAAAATAAATACAATTAGCATTTGAAAAACAACCCATGAATGTGGAATATATTTCCATTTACTTGTGTCTTCTTCATCTACTTTGTATACCTATATCAAAGCATCATAGTCTACCCCATGAATATGTACAATTCTGATGTGTCAATTAAAAATAAAACAAAACAACAAGAAAACAAAACTAAGGACAATATTCAAAGAGTTACATTCAAAAACTAGAAATAGAAACTTAAAATTCATAGAATTAAAACTATTTCCTTCTGAACATGTTGTCATTCTCAGAACTCATAAATATAACTTGATTTCCACGTGGTCTTTAACCTTTTCTTTTTAATCAATTAGTAAAGACTTTTTATATCTTGTTCTTTTTATTGTATTTATGTCATTTTCAGTCTATATGTACTCTTACACTCTGAGATAGAAAACTGAGAAAGGAAAATGGTCCGGAACCCTAAGATTCAAACATACTTGACTACTTCAGTATTTTGTTCTTTGATTATAATGATTAATTTTGTGAAAAAGTCACACAGCTACTGTAGTCCTCCTCCCTTATCTTCAGTTTCACTTTCTGTGGTTTCAGTTACCTGAAGTCAACTGCGATCTGAAAATATTAAATGAAATATTTCAGATATAAAAATTCATAAATTTTAAATTGTGTTCCATTCTAAGTATCCATATGAAACCTGATGCCCTCCTGCTCATCCCATCCAGGAAGTGACTCAACTCTTTGTCTAGCATACCTACACTGTTCATGCTACCCATCCATTAGTCACTTATCAGATGGAAAAAATGTAGCATATATAGGGCTTGATATTATCTACAATTTCAGGCATCCACTGGGGGCCTTGGAACATATTCCTGGCAAATAAGGTGGGACTACAGTGTTCATTAAGTAATATTCAATTTCTTGATGGGATATTGCAAAAGTTAAATGGGATATTATAAATCTAACAATATATGTGCTCCAACAATTTACCTATTCACAGATGACTTCCTCATTTGTGTGTGTGAACATAGCTATATTTCTAAAATAAATATAAGATGCATTCTTCATTTTTCAAAATATTTTGAAAGACAGCATAATTGCGTTTTATATGTACCTGGAAGCCAGAATATTTGAAAAATCTCATGGTTTAAAAGAATTGTAAGGTCAGGGAATTGAGACTACTACTATTGCCTTGTAATTAAAAATGTACTAGAGGAAATATCTCAAAATTAAGAGAGTGCTAAAAAGGAAACCATAATCTAATTTACTTAAACTGGTATAGATACCACTTTTTCTGATTGTACTAATGCAGTTTTTAGTACATAGTTGTGCATATTATAAAAGGAACTGTAGTAACATATATGTGAGGGGCAAAAAAGCCTTAACTTATTTAGTTGACTAAAAATAGACATGCTTAAAGAATCGTTTATTTGTATTCAGTGTATTTTCTCTCCTACTAATGTATGAGCTCTGTTTCACTACCCAGACATTTTGCAGGTAATTAAAGGAATATGTTATCCATGAAAGTTAAAGAGTTGAGTAAGTTAAATCAATGATCTTCTACCCCTATGACCTCATACTGAGAGGGAGTTATTAGGTACAACTTTTCAATAAAAAATTCATACATCTTATACCATATTATTAATTCACTTCATAGACTATTGAACACTTCTGTTATAAAAAGGTAACCAAAATTATAAACATCTTTGAGCCTCTATTCTTTATCCAAAAGGGAGGCTTTTTAGCAGTCATATTGACATTCATGACAATTATAGGATACTTGTGAAAGATATTTACAATAAAACTGTACATATAAATTTATATGAAAGCTATGAATCTACTAGAATATATTTAGCTTTTCTTCCTCAATTCTTAGAAGAAGATACATGAAACAGAAAGTATAGTTTTAAGTGGTCACCCTATGGTAAGCTAAATTTATTTAATTTATTTATATGCAAATCCCCTCTTCTGCATTACTCCCATAAATAATTCATAATTACATAGGAAGAGAAAGTATAACCTTAACACAGATATAATTAACAATAGAAAAAATGAGTTGTTCTGAAAAAAACTTTCGATGAAAGTCAGTTGCTATCACTGGAATTTTCTGCTTTTTCGTCCAAAGACCATTGGAAGACAGATTTTGTATTTCCCTGTCAGCTCATGTTTGACTTTTGCCATTTACATAAATACAATGTAAAAAGTCATAGAAGAGGTAATGGGTGCTTCCAGCTTTTCTACTAACATAAGAAAGATGCAAGGGCTATAATATTCTTAGTCATTGACATTTACAACTATGGGTTTGTTTTTAATACAGGGCAGTGAGCAATGTACTTAAGGCCTCAGAAAATGCTTTATGGCATACACTAAAGGTGAATCACTTTTTTACTAGATTTATTAGCTGGAGGAATTGTAACCTCAAGAGGAAATTTAGCCAGTTTTAACCCAAGTCGTGCTTCTTATAGTTATTTCCTCTCAAATTCTCAGCAGGACTCAAGCATTCTAAATGTCCTATTCAGGGATCCTGATTTCCTTCCCCCAGCTGGTTTCCAGCACCTTGGGTACTGACAGAGTACTCATTAACAAACTAATTGATTTTTATTAATTATCTGTGGTATAATCTTTCCAGTGTTTTCCCCCCTAGTATCTAAGCTTATTAACTCCAAACATACACACACACACACACACACACACACACCCCACAATTAGTCCTAAAGAAACTTTGGAATGAGAGTGAACTCAAATATGCAGATAGATTGCACAAATCAAAATGCGATTGTAAAAAGGTTAGATTTATAGAATTATAAATATTGAGATAAAAAGAAACATAATTAGGGAGAATATCCATTAAAGTAGCTTTAAAAAGCAGTTCAAATATTAAGATAGACTATGCAGTGCTGTACTTAAACTGTGTTTATAAGGAAAAACTATTCAAATGAAGACATAGCAGTGGAGAACAAACTCTCAGCAATGCAAGAGAGCAGATACTTTTTCATACTGTCTGTCTGAACTATTGGACACAATCTTTAATAAACTCTCAACATTAAATCCATTACTAAAATGTTATTAAGACCTTAAAAACACATACAAGTAAATCTAGAATTGTTTATTCAATAGCGTAAGAAGTAAGAATATAATGGTATTAATTGAAAACCTGGAAGGCTGAATAAAAGTTCCCATATCCATGTTCCTGCTCTGCTTCATTTCAGCTATGTGACTTTGGGCAAGTTTCTTAATGTCTCTAAGCCTCAGTTTCCTTACTTGTAATACTGAGATAATAAAAATACCTTCCTCATAGGGTTGTTGGGAAAGTAAAAGAGATGACGTTCAGTACCATGCCTAGCACATAAATAAGGACTCAGTAAATGATACATGTACAATGACTACCACATTATCCTTTTAATTAATCATTCTTGCATTTATTGATGTGCCCTTATCTTATAGCTTATTTTATATTGACTTTAAAACAAAGTTACTCTAAATCAACTTGTTTGCTTATATAGTATTTTAAATTGAGCCCTTCATAGGGTCCAGTAAAGATTTCATTATGCTACTCCTCACCTTTCTCCACCACACGAACACACTTTCTTCATCATTCTGAATACCACAGGCAGCACAGCTGACTTCCATCTGGTTATCATCTTTACTTTATCTTTTGATCAGTTTTCACATTCAGCCACCACTGAATCTAAGTGAGTTTTCCCTGTAAATGTCTAGGCACTGTGTTGTTCTCATTATCTCCATGGCTTTACTCTGAGCTATAACCCTTACTCCTGTACTGTTACAGTATCTTCTTTATTGGCTTTCAAAACATTTAGGATTAAGTCTCAAAAAATTATTTTCTTTAGCACTTAGTATGTAGTACCTTTACTAAAATATATTAGGGACTGGCAGATGAGAAAAATAAATGGCACAGAATCCAACCAGTAAGCAATTATCTCCCTCCAACATTTTATTGAGGGTTAGCATTTATTTTCTCAGAAGTTCCTAATACACGCTTGAATCAAGCTGGGCCTCATATTTATACTCTTAAGAATTTATTTATTTATTTCAAACACATCATTTATTGCTAAAATTGCCCATGCTTTACTTTTTACCTCCTCTCACCAGAATTAATGTCAGAAACATGGTCTTGCCCAAGACATAGCCTCTGCATTTCTTTTGCATTTATTAATTCATTAAACTAACTTGTATTGAGCGACTTTCATGCATCAGGCAATATACTAAGCACTAAACTTTTTTAAGCAACTGAGATGTGCTAGTCCCTTATCAGAAAACAGGATCAATGAGAACTATCTGACAGTCGTAGAGGATTAAATTATATCACATGTGGATTAAATTGTATCATTTGGTAATACAGCTTATCAAAATTGGATAAAAATATTGTAAAACAGAGATGTTCTAGTGGCAAACACTCCTGGGGCTTCTTATTGTAACGCTCTAATTAGTCTTCAATCCATAGAAACATGTTATGGTGATTGATAGACAATTCCCTTCTAAGTTATGTAACAGCATGTACAAAATCAGAAAAGCATTAAAACATCAAGAGTATCTGGGAAATGTCTGATGTACCTGGGAATAGGATTGATTTAATGGGGAGAAGAAAGAAAAGGAGCTGGATAAGTAAAATATAAGTAAAATGTACAATTGAATGTATAGACTACAGGAGCTTGTGTTTTATATTGTTGGTTGATGGTGTTTAAATTTTGGCGGTTCAGCATGCGTTGACCTTGTCCCAAAAATACACATGTGTATATCCACAATTTGTTATTCATTCTCATAGGATTTCATAGAAATCTAAAACCCAGATTATAAATTCCTGCTTAGGCAATGGGAACCCCAAAGAGATTTTTAATAAGTGAAGCTGAATCATGCAGTTTCTGTGGAAGAATACTGTGGATGCAATATGAAAGAAGGTTGGAGCATGGATGAGGAGGGAATCTTGCTGACCAGGAGAGAAGTGAGGAGGCTATTGCAATAGCTGAGATCAGGGAAGAAAGGCATATTGGATAAATGTCCTCATCTAGCCTTCCAAAGTTCCTTGTGCTTACCTTGACACACATTGTTACTCATTAGTAGTTATGTCTCCTTAATTCAAATGCAAGATCCTCCATCCCAGACAAGTAGTATCTCTACATGGAATGCTTGAATGAGGCTAAGGACATCTACAATAAATGAGAGGAAAAATCAGATATTGTGAACATTTCTGTGATAGAAGTAATAGAATTTGGCAATTATTAAATATAGGATGTGAAGGAGAATCATTAGCCAAGGTTGATTCCACTGTTTCTATCTTGGAGACAGAGAATGCAATATGAAGATTTAATTTTGTTAGATAATACCAATTTTGCTTTCAAATGCAAGTTATGCACCTATCTTGGTATTAATACTGATAATACATTCAGGAGAGAGGTCAATATAAGAGAATCGTATGGCATCTGTAGTAAGTGGATCGTACTTGATATCCGCCAGTGGACGAGATGCTGCAGGAAGATTATGCACAATAAGACGAAAATCTAGAAATTATCTGTATTTAAACACTCCATGGAAAAGAAGGAGCCAGCAAAGAAGACTTGGAAAGGATAGCCAGATTAATAGAGAAGCAAGAGAAAATGACGATTGAAAGTCAAAGAAAGTGAGAATCCCAAGTATTGCAAAGTGGTGAAGAGCACAGAGAAGTCAGAGCAGGTAAGACCCAAAAACTATTGCTGATTGGAGATACGTGTATTTCAGGAAAGTATTTTCAAAAGAGTAGTAGTAGCATAAGCCTAATAGAATACTAAATGTCATTTGGTGATGGGAAATGAAAATGAGAGAATATACACAAATTTTTCAATCAAGGATGACTTTGAATAGTAGTCATTTGATGGGAGGGGGAGGGGTAAGAAACTGTGATTTGTAAAGTTGTCTTTTTTTTTATAGAAACTGTTGGAGACTTAAATGAAGGAGGAGAAGAAGGCCTGAAGACACAGGAAAAAATAATGTGCAAAGCATTTCTAAGTCAGTGAAGCATGAGGAATCCAGTGCACAGCATCTCCGTGAAGAATGAAGGAAAGAAAGGCACCTCTAAGAAAATGTCTATCCTTAAATTCAACACTAATATATGATAAAACGTGCATAGTAGTCTATATTCCTGTTTAGACCTGTGGGGTTTGGTGACATTTGCATTTATTTTCCTTGATTCCTACTAGAAAATGATTACCATGAAAGCAGATAATACCTTCTTTGCATCTCTTTAGATATTTACCTCTGACAAATAGAAGTAAACCTCAACAAGATAGAAATAGATTAAATTTTTTTGGTTGTTGTTGACCTGCTTATTTTACCTATATGAAAACTCTAATTTCTGGACTCATTTCCATAATTTTCCCTTTTAAGTAATTATAGAATGTTCATGTTATCCTCATTTGGACCAAAGCTCAATAAAGTCAAGTGACTTCTATGTCCATACCTAGAAACGGGCTCAAGAGAAACAGACTCCGTTCACTTCTGTCCATTCCCTATCTTTTCCCATCTCTTCCTTCATTCATTTCTCACCAGAATTCTTTTTTTTTTCCTTCAGGAAAACAATCAACCAAATAAAGATAAATCAAACTCATATAAATCAATGCAAATGCCCAGTGGATGTAGTGGGCCACTTGGCAGGATAAAGGACGTGCAGTAAACCCCTTGGCCCGCTGGTCATGGCTCATCAGGTTTGCCCACAGCCAGTCTTCGAATCCTAATTTAACTAAATGGGGGTAGTTTAAGTCCTCCTTAAATGCAAAAGCAATGACATCTTTTTTTCATTCCTTAATATATGTCAGTGACTTCTCATTGTTTTCTGATTACATTAAAACCCCTAAAGATGTTGACGAACTTTTTCATTAACCACTTTCAGTTTTTTCTAGAAATGGAAATTGTCCTCTCTACTCTATAAAATATCTATTTCCTCAGTGCTTTGATTTATACCTGTTGTCAACTTTTAAAAAAACTCAATAAATTGAGGTATTAGTCTGTTCTCACACTGCTATGAAGAAATACCAAAAAGCGGGTAATTTATAAAGAAAAGAGTTTTAATTGACTCACAGTTCCACATTACTGGAAGGGCCTCAGGAAACTTACAGTCGTGACACAAGGTGAAGGGGAAGAAAGGCACCTTCTTCACAGGGTGATAGGAAGAGGAAGTGCAAGCAGGGGAAATAAATGCCAGACACTTATAAATCCATCAGATCTCATGAGAGCTCACTCACTATCCCACGAGAATAGTGTGGGAGAAACTGCCCCCATGATGCAATTACCTCCACCCTTGGTCCCACCCTTGACCCATGGGGATTATGGAGATTATAATTCAAGATGAGATTTTTGTGCAGGGACACAGCCAAACCATATCATTCCACTCCAGCCCCTCCCAAATCTCATGTCCTCACATTTCAAAACACACTAGTGCCTTTCCAACAGTCTCCCAAAGTCTTAACTCTTTCCAGCTTTAACTCAAAAGTCCACAGCCCAATGTCTCATCTGAGACAAGGCAAGACTCTTCCACCTCTGAACCTGTAACATCAAAAGCAAGTTAGTTGCTTCCTTGATACAATGGGGGTAGAAGTGTTGGGTAAATACACCCATTACAAGTGAGAGAAATTGGCCTACATAAAGGGGCTACAGGCCCCATGCAAGTTTGAAATCCAATAAGGCAGTCATTTAAACTTAAAGTTCCAAAATGATCTCCTTTGACTCCTTGTCTCACATCCACAACATGCTGATGCAAAAGGTGGGCTCCCACAGCCTTGGGTCACTCTGTCCCTGTGGCTTTTCAGGGTACAGACCCCCACCCAGCTGCTTTCATGAGCTGGCATTGAGTGCCTGTGGCTTTTCCAGGTGCACGGTGCAAGCTGTAGGTAGATCTACCATTCTCGGGTCTGAAGGACGGTAGCCCTCTTCACACAGCTTCATTACACAGTGCCCCAGTGAGGATTCTGTGTGTGTGGGGGGGGGGGAGGGGGGGTGTCCAACCCCACATTTCCCTTCTGCACTGCGCTAGCAGAGGTTCTCCATGATGGCTCCACCCCTACAGCAAACTTCAGTCTGGACGTCCAGGCATTTCCATACATCCTCTGAAATCCAGACACAGGTTCCCAAACTTCAATTCTTGGCTTCTATGCAACCACAAATTCAACACCACGTGGAATTTGGGGCTTTCACCCTCTAAAGCAATGGCCCAAGCTGTTCCTTGGTGCCTTTTAGCCATGACTGGAGGTGAAGCAGCTGGGACACAGGGCACCAAGTCCCTAGGCTGCGCATAGCAGGAGGGCCCTGGCCCTGGCCCAGGAAACCATTTTTCCCTCCTAGGCCTCTGGGCCTGTGATGGGAGGAACTGCTGTGAAGGTCTCTGACATGTCCTGGAGACATTTTCCCCATTGTCTTAGTGATTAACATTTGGTTCCTCGTTATTTATGCAAATTTCTGCAGCCAGCTTGAATTTCTCTTCAGAAAATTGGTTTTTCTTTTCTATTCCATTGACAGGCTGCAAGTTTTACAAACTTTTATGCTCTGCTTCCTCTTGAACCCTTTGCCACTTTGAAATTTCTTCCACCAGATACCCTAAATCATCTCTCTCAAGTTCAAAGTTCCACAGATCTCTAGGACAGGGGCAAAATGCTGCCAGTCTGTTTGCTAAAGCATAGCAAGAGTGATCTTTATTCTAGTTCCCAAGAAGTTCCTCATCTCCATCTAAGACTATCTCAGCCTGGACTTCATTGCCCATATTATCAGCATTATTGTCAAAGCCATTCAAAAAGTCTCTAGGAAATTCCAAACTTTCCCACATCATTCTTGTCTTCTTCAGAGTCCTCCAAACTGTCCCAATGTCTGCCCATTACCCAGTTCTAAAGTCACTTCCGTATTTTCGGGTATCTTTACAACAGCACCCCACTCCCAGTACCAATTTACTGTGTTAGTCCATTCTCGTGATGCTATGAAGAAACAGCCAAGACTGGGTAATTTATAAAGATAACAGGTTTAATTGACTGACAGTTCCACACAGCTGGGAAAGCCTCAGGAAACTTAAAATCATGGCAGAAGACGAAGGGGAAGAAAGGCACCTTCACAGGGCGACAAGAAGGTGAAGTGTAAGGAGGGGAAATGCAGATGCTTATAAACCCATCGGATCTCATAAGACTCACTCACCATCACCAGAACAGTATGAGGGAAACCACTCCATGATCCTATTACCTCCACCTTTGGTCCCACCCTTGACATTTGGTGATTATGGGGATTATAACTGAAGATGAGATTTTGGGTGGGGACACAGCCAAACCATATTAATTGGCTTTTACTAACAGAACACCCATTGATTATAATTTAATGAGACACCTATAGGGAGCAGTATTTTAACTTAGAAAGTGATTCTTTAGTGATGGAGTTGCAGGTAGTATCTGATAATAAAAATAACAAGCAGCCCCTGTGTTTCACAAAGAGAAGTTGCTAGTCTATTTAGAAAGAAGTTCAGACCTGAATGCAATTACACTTAGATTTACATCTTTAAAATATCATATTATTTTGCATTGGAATATAAATATTTATAACTTATTTATGAAAAAAATCAACAAAAAATAAAGTAACAGATCAGGAATACATGTACAATAATGCAATGTGTGCCATACCATTTATAATAGTATAAATCTAAAATTATGTCAAATTTATGACTATAGTTAGAAAGTTTAAAAATTACTTTCCTATGATGAAAATCGTACTTTCATTAATAAGTCAGTCTATTTAGTTATTTTCATCAATCTGCCATTTATGTATACTTCAAGATCCTGTGAAATAATATATGAAATAAAAGATGTTTTAAACAGAAGGTGCTTATTTAAAATGTCTTCAAGGGAGTGAATATCAACAGTCAAGACTTCTCAATTTCAGAATATTTTACCCTCTGTGTACAGATCTCTAGCAGAAAAGGGCAGTAAATATCATTAACATGCTTTCCCAGGTACATATAGCCTCTATCTATGCCAATCAAAATTATTTGCCTTCTTTTACTTCTATTTTAGCTGGAATTTAATACATAATCTTCCATGGTACAATTCACCAAAATGGTTTGTGCCAAGTTACTTTATTTATTACTTCATGCAGAAGAACAATTTTTAATTATTTTTCTATTATGGTAGAAATATTTCACATGGGGTCTAGCATGCTAACACATTTTCAAGTGCACAATACCGTATTGTTAACCATAGGCACAGTGTTATGCAGCAGATCTCTAGAACTTTTTCATCTTACAAAACTGAAACTTTATACACAGTGAATAGCAAACCTCCATTTTCCCTATCCCCTCAAGCCGCTGACAACCAGTATTCTACTCTCTGTTTCTGTATTTGACTATTTTAGATACCTCATATGTATAGTCATGTAGCATGCATCCTTCAGTAACGTTTATTTCACTTAACATAATATCCTCCAGATTCATCCCTATTGTCACATATTGCCGGATTTCCTTCTTTTTTGAAGCTGAATAATATTCCACTGTAAGCATATGCCACATTGTCTTTATTTTTCTTTTGGTGGGAATTTAGGTTGTTTCCATATCTTGGTTATTGTAAATAATGCTACAATGAACACAGAAGTGCAATTAGCTCTTTGAGATCCTGATTTTAATTCTTTTGAATAAATAACCAGAAGTAGGATTGCCAGATCATATGATAGTTCTATTTTTAATTTTTCGAAGAACCTCCATAATTGTTTTCCATAGTGGCTACACCCTTTTACATTCCCACCAGCAGCAGTACATGAAGGTTCCACTCTCTCTGCATTCCTGCCAATAGCTGTTCTTTTCTTTTTTTTTTTTTTTTTTTAAATAGTGGCCATCCTTACAGGTGTGAGGTGAGAGCTCTCTGTGGTTTTGATTTGCATTTCTCTGATTATCAGATTATTGATGTTTAGCATATTTTCATATGCCTGCTGGCCATTTGTATGTCTGTTTTGGAGAAATGTCATTCAAGTCCTTTGTCCATTTTTAATTGTTTTTTTTTTTTTTTTGCTATTGAGTTATTGCTATTTCTTATATATTTTGGAAACTAACCTTTTATTAGATATATAGTTTGTAAATATTCATTGTAGGTTGTCTTTTTGTCTGTCAGTTTTTTTTTTTGAGAAGTTTTTAGTTTGATGTGGTTTCATTTGTCTATTTTTTTTGTTTGTTTTTTTCGAGAAGGAGTCTCGCTCTGTTGCCCAGGCTGGAGTACAGCGGCACGATCTCGGCTCACTGCAAACTCCGCCTCCCAGGTTCGTTCACGCCATTCTCCAGCCTCAGCCTCCCGAGTAGCTGGGACTACAGGTGCCTGTCACCACACCCGGCTAATTTAACTTGTCTATTTTTGTTTTCGTTGCTTGGAGTTGTACCTAAGAAATCATCACAAAGACCAATGCCATAATGTTTTCCCCTATGTTTTCTTCTAGACATTTTACAGTTTTATGTTTTACGTGTAAATCTCTAATCCACTTTTGAGGTGATTTTTGTGTGTGGTATAAGATAATGGTCTAATTTTATTTCATTCATTTCCAAGTGGATATCCAGTTTTCCCGGAATCATTTGTTAAAGGTTATTCCTGCCTTCTTATACATTCTTAGCACGCCTTAAAAATAAGTTACCTATATTTGTGTGGGTTTATTTCTGGACTCCCTATTCTGATTTTTATGCCATTACATTAAATGACAAAATATAATGTCCTACTTAACAATCTTCCTCCATGAAATTGGAGATTGGTGACTATTGGCCAAAAAATGAGAATAATTTTGATAAAAAGGTGGAGAGAAAGACACGTCTGTAATGTCTCTAAATGTTATCTGTTTTTTAAGACCTTCTACTTGCCCTTCAAATTTTGTGCAACATATCAGAAGAAATCGTACATGATTTTCACAGATTTTCCACTGAAATTATCACTTGGACCACATATTCTTAACATCTTTTAGCTGTAGTTTTTGGTGGGTAAGTGAATTTCTTTGATTAGTGTAGCTTACAAAGAGGGACATGGAAATAGGCTATTCATGGATGTCACTGCTTCCTCTGGTTAAGCTGAAAACAGCACATACACATAAGATACGGCCAACCCATAGAATCCAAAGTACACGAGTTGAAATAATTCAACTTGCGAAAATCCAAAACACATCTCATCTATTGACCAATTCAAATATTTATTATTGATGTTTCATTTGATGCTAAATGGCTATTTTTAAGGGTAAGAGATTACAAACACTGGCAAGCTTTTAAAAAATAATACCTGTTTTTCCCATTGCTAAGTAAGCAAAGATGTGTCATCTAAAAAGAATAAAAACTATTCATAGTTTATTCAACTTTTAACTCCTTCTAAATTTTGGCACTTCTTACTTTTCATAGTTCTGGAGGAGGAAGCAGAAGCAAATGAAACAAAACACTAACAAAAAACAAATTACTAAGAACTAGAGATAGTGTGAAGAATGTGCCTAACAGTTTAAAAGATTCAACTTTGTACACCAATCAACATATTTTCTTTAGTATGTAAATGTACCACATTGTATGATTTTTCAATCAATAGTGTGGTAGGAAATTAAAACTCTACAACCACAGAGGAGATATAAGCAGGAAGCACAAGTCCCCGAGTTCTGATGAGCTGGATTGGGGTTTTGCTTTTGTTTTCATTTTTTTGAATCATCAAAGACAAATTTAAAGGTAATAATTTTATTTCAAACAAATAAAACACACACAAACAACTGTTCAACTAGATTATGTAAAATGTCCACTGATAGGAAAAGGAAAGAAAAGTCTTCAGTGGTAGGGAAAGAAAAAAAATAGTTTCAGAAAAATATTCTATATCTAACATCAAAGTTCTAAGATTGTTTTGTCAGACATAACAAATTAGATAACTACAGAAATGGCAAGTTATGATTTGTGGTATTCCTGAACTTCTATTTACTTCTTTACCAAGCATGTTACCTCTTTGTTAGATGATAAGATTTAATGGAGTCATGCTAATAGAAATAAGCTAGTATCTTGGTGAGAATATTAGAATAGCAGAGTGGAAAATCAATGATTCTAACTGGTTAGCTCTTTTGAAAAATGTTCACTTGGGCAAGGAGCAAAGGAATTAGATGTCTACGTTTGTGCTTTTATTCTTGTAGGTCAGTTAATAGTCCTATCACAGGGCCAATAGAATCTCCTGATTCTGTTTTATGCATGACAACCAGTCAGGTGATATATTGTTATTCAAATTCCAGCATAATATTCTTTTTCTTCACTGTGCTTAATTTGTAAGTAAATTTACTACTCACAAAAACATGCTGTTGACAGTGATTAAATGCTGCATAGAAAGAGTGCTGTTTACCTGTTTCTGTCTGCATTCTCAGTTTCAAGCACCAACATTAAATGAAAAAGTGTTCCAGTGTGTGTGTGTGTGTGCATATAAACATATACATATGTATTAGGTATATAACAGGTATATAACACACTTGCATGTATGTAAGCATATAACATAAAATATACTTTGACTCAGAAGAAAATAATTTTTAAATAGTAGCTTCATTTTCCTTCTTTACTGTAATATGTCAGCCATGTCCTGGACATTCTGCTTATGGTAGCATATATAAGAACGAGAGTCTATAAAAGAAAGTAGCCATGAAAAAAATGAGTGCATTTGTTAAAGCAAAATTGTGTGTGTGTGTTTGTTTAACTAATGCAAAAATTTGCTTAACCCACATTTGTTGTTCTCTTTTTACTGTGTTTCATGCTCATATTTTGAAACATAAAATAGAAAAAAATTGTTTGCATAATTGAGGGAAAGTCTATTCTTACTACTTTGGTGGAGTATTTGGAATCAATAAATACCAAAATGCTCTGGAAATGGTAACTCTTAATAAGATAAGAATATTTATACAATTCCCAGAGTTATTTAATAAATGTGAAGAGAATGATGGGTCTGAGTAGAAAGTATGTTTATTGAGATCTAAAGAATGGAAGTAGACTAAACTCAATGCTGTACAGGAAAGTGGACTGGAAGTCAGAGATCTACATTCTAATTTTTTTCTAGCTACATGATCTTGGATAAATCACTTAATCTGCCTGAAAAAAAAACATGAAATTTTAAATTGTTTCTAAGTATTTTTTTCTAGGAATATATTTTCATATATGCTGAAATAACATTTTGAGTAAAAAAAGTCTACTCGTTAAAGTACTGACTTTTGGGACCTAGTTTATAAATCTGTATTCTATTTATGAAAAAGTATGCTTTTTCTGATAATATCAAACTATTGTTAAGGGCATATTTACCTCATTTAGGGAAATCTGCAAAAACAATTTGCCAAGAAGTCATTTTCAAAGTTATAGAAATGTCAAGTTTTACATAGGACTGCTAGAAATGTGAAAAGTGATTATTTTTGCAGGCTCTTATTCTAAGACTTAGTTTTTATGACTTACTACTGATAAACTATTTGTATGATAAGCTGTATTTTTGCAATTCTGAATTAATGATAAGATAATTTCCAGAAGTGGATTGGCATTCAGAGTATCTTTGTTGACAAGCCAAAATAAAGGCTGACTGAATTTTTCTTTTTAATAGACTTTATAATATTCAAATGCTTTAGTGTATGATGAAACAGAAGGAATATCAAATCTGATACATTGAATCCCAAGCACCTGAATGTGATCTCTATTACATGCCATCTGTGTAGAGCGGAGTGAAATAGGACGTGGGAGATATCTGGAGATATATAAAGGGAATAGAAAAAAAATGCAAAAAGGGCACCTCAGAGGAAAAATCCCTGTGTTATGAGCCTTCATGAAATACCACCTTGATACATTAACCACAAATGCCCCTTTATTTATGAAATTCTGGTATAATAATAAAAATAAATTAATTTGAATGGTTTCTATTCATTCACAAATCCCAAGTAACACTTTCAGCAATTGAGCCAGTGCCCTCCCAACCCTGGCTCATTTTTGTTCTGCTTTGTTTTTAATCTGGTAACAATTCTACCAAGAATTTGCCTTTAATATCAAGAGGCAGATCAATTTCATAAAGGGCTCCATGTAGAGTGGATTTATTCTAGGGCTTTGAGCCACTGTCCCTCTTAATTTGAGACTATTGGATTGATCCTGTTTTGTTTACACATATATGTGTGTGTATATCTATGTTTACACATGTGTGTATGTATACACACACATGCGCGCCTTAATTTACAATTAATTTGCTCTTATCAAACCTTCGGAAACACATTGACCCAAAAGTGAAACAAACCTCTTGAGAACACTATCAGTATTCCTCTTCAAGAATCATGTAGCTAGACTTCACCTTAATAAGGATTTGGTCAGAAACAGATTTGTCCCTTACACAGAGCCTCTGCTTGCTTAATTTTCTGTGCAATTTGTAAAATATACTACAGTGTCTATATCCTCCTTTAATTGGTATGTTTTCTCCCAAACACCACAGCTGAAAAAGTACCAAGATACATATTTTAGGACCATTCATCTTCTTAAACTGCTTATAATTGAAGGTTAGAGAATTTTTATAAAATACTTTTATTAAATGCTCATATTCAATTTTTCAAAGTAACTCTTTTTTTCAATCATATACTGGTATATTAGCTTTCATTTTTAAAGGATAGCATATTATTTTGAAAGCATTAATACATTTTGATTTCTTAGTCAATTACAAAATAAATATAAAAATGAAACATTTTGTAAAATATTCTGTTTAAGAAAGTCATCAGTTACCTCAAATGAAGTAGTCTAAGAGGAAAAAAGATAAAGCACCTGAGTTCCAAGAATATGTTTTAGAAATTTTAAAATGCCATTTTAAATGTCTTAAAGAATTTCTGGTATTTCCTAGTGATCATTTTACCAAGCAGTTTAAATTAAAAACTGGACAATTAATATTTTTAAAAATAAAAAATAGATTACACAAAGAAGTTGAAAGAGTCTTATTTAATGAAAATAATGGGTAAGAATAATAAAATCTATAGAAAAAGATAAAGGAAAAAAAAGTCTCTTAGGAAATATCCTGGTCAAGTAGATTATACTTATATCTTGTTTTATAGTATAAGCCAGGCTGAAGTTTTATAATGAAATGACCCTGACCTGAAGCCTCCTTTGCAAATGACTAGTGCCTTAATTATTTGCATCTGTGAACTCAAATGAACATACTTAAGGATATATCAATACGCTCATAAATCATCTGCAGGCGATAAGTAGTCCAACATAGATAATTAGAGAATTTACGGAAGGCTTACTCCCTCTGTTTATCTGCTTATGACATTTGCGGTACAGCCCTAACAGCAGGATAATTACTAGATTTATTCATCAAACAAAATCACGCCTTCTGGGAATGCACAGTGACTCCGGTTTTAGGACTAATAAAGACATTTTTCACCAAAACTCAAGTACTAATTTGCTCAATAACTAGCTGCAATAAGCTTTTATGGAAGCACTCAAAGAAAAGGCTTGGCACCAGAGGGCAGATAATTAAAGGTGCAGTATCCCTATACAAAAGGATCTGAACAATTCCCTGACCATATTAAAATTTAATTGTTGAATGTTAATTGAAAAAAATATAAGTTGCTTCTGTTCTCTGAGTTACAGTAATTATTCTCCTCAGATCAAAAACATATCTGTATGTCTAAGTTAGCAACAAAAGAAAACAACTTAAAATAAATGCTCTAAAATTAATTCTAAAAAGTTTTTAGAATTAATTAATTAATTAATTAATACCATAGAATTAATACCATTAATTCTATGGTATTAATATCATAGAATTAATACCCAAGTAAATATAAATTAAAATTAGAAATATTTCTACAACACAGATCTCATTTAAAGTCAGCACACATTTGATTTGAATTTTTTCTCCCTTTCTCTCTCTCTCTTTACCTCCATGCAATCCTTCCTTCCTCTCTACAAATAGAAGAATTATGGTTGATTAATTTGTTTTTCTGTAAAAGTTTCAAGAATTTTGGTAGGTGATAATGGCCCAAAATGTTTTAGTGATTTGTAAATATAAGTATTTCTTAACTGCATTTTCCCTTCATAATTTTTTGAAAGTCTGATATCTTTACTTCATTAGGACTTCTCTTTTGTATTCACAAAAGCCAGCTACTTCAAATATAAAAGGCATTATTGATCAAACTCATTGAACATTAGTTACAGCTATCCCAGCGCAGTTTGCTTTTTGCTTTTCCAAACAGAATCTCAAGAAATTATTGAGTAATCACAGTTAAATTCTAAATGTTTACATCACTGTTCTGCTGAAAGAAATAAGAATAATGAAGTGTTGTTATTTTTTAAATGTTTCCACATGGGATAGTGAGGTTGTTCCCCTGGAATGTAAGCTTTTACTACACCAGAATCAGAAATCTTCAGGCCCTTGGGCTCACTTTCTGCTGCAGAGGAATGATGAACTACACAAAATGCAGACTTTTAAACTCATATTTAATTGTTTAATGTCATGGCTCTTGGTAGAGCATTGTTGCTTGAAAAATAAATTGGGTAATTCAATTAAATGGCTACAGAAGATACATCATATCAGATGTAGAAAGGCACTAACCCCAGCTTGAACTTGACGTCCCACATCGCTTCACTTATTTGACAAATGGATTCTTGAAAATAATTGAAACACATGACTGCCAGCATAGGTCAATAATACTTTTTTGCCATTCAGCCTCTTAACAGCTTCCATTTTTTCTTGCACTGTGCCATTCAGGGCAAAGATTGCATTTGCCTGGTAAATCATGCAAGCATTATTACTAAAATGGGACTAAATGCAATGAAAATGGACTACATAAAAGTAATGGCACTTAAGTAAAAGGAAGACCATCTACTAGGGCAAACACTAAATGTCAGAGTTAAATACTATATGACATTACTTCCATTACAAGCTCATATTATGCACATAAGAAAGCAAACTCACTAACTACAGCTGCATACTACATTTTCATATTGTTAACTTAACCAATGTTTTCAAGACACTACTGTTAATCCAGATTTAAAGCAGAACTACATATCTACTGTTTCAAGTTTTCTCTCCCATATCGCCTTGGGCAGAACAGATACACTTAGGCAAAAACAGAATCACTGCCTAAATCTTCAAAGGACCATCATTAACAGATTTAAAGACTAATAGTTATTCTCTTGGAAAACACTGAGGAAAGAAAAAATTACAAACAGCAAAGAAACTTAAAAGCATTGTCCAGTTAAAAAGGTTTTGAAAGAAAAAAAAAGAAAATGTGTTTTAACCTATGTTACATGAATTAGGAAGTATAGGAAGTATATTGGAAAAAAATTATTGGTTATTTCTTGAATCTCAATTTGATTGTATTAATATATTCTAAATGGTTAAGAGGGAACTAGTAGATAGAGCAAAATCTGAAGATCCAAACAGAAACTGATCTTTTCTTGTTTTTCATTTGTAAACAGAGACTGCCAATTTCTTAATGTTTTTGGTTTGGTGTGGTGAGGTTTTTGATAATAAAAAAGAAAAGATGTCCTAGTTTTGTGATGTTCAAGCTTTCAACAGTTATTTCACAATTAGGCAATACTGCTTAGAGATAAGAATGCAATCAAAATGCCTGGGATTGACTCCTGCCTTCTGCCATCAGCAAGTTACTTAACCTCTTTATGCCTCAGTTTTCACATCTGTAAAATGAAGATAAAGATAGTTTCTACCCTCATAAGTTTCTTAAGAGGATTAATTTTAAAAGGGCTTAATGGAGTGCCTAACAATAAAGGCTCACTAAATGTCTGCAGGCACTGTAAATAAAAAAGTCTGAATCAATCATAAGGTATTTTTTAGAAGGAGACATTCTGAAATGAGTACATATGCATTTTGACACTGGGAGTCCCACTTAAATGTTCTCATCTCATTTTTGATCTTTGACCCTTTCTGGACCATAAAGCTCTTTCAGCTTTCAATTCATTGATCAAAATGTCTTTCCATAAAGAAAGAAACTTTTAAAATAATTCCTTAAAGTTATACTGCAACCTTCAGCATCCATTGATCTGAAACTTCAAATGAACCCGTTTACCTTCCTTTAGGGGTTAATCGACCCACTTCAGATTTCCAAAGTTTATTAGACAACTCTTTTCTCCAATCAAGGTAAGTAATAGAAAAGCAACTACTTAGACTTCTTAAAGAATGTGATTATTGCTTACAAGGCTCTCCATTTTTTAGCAAGTCTTCATTTCTTATTATCTTTCCCATTCAGGCAGTGACACTTCCTTTTCCCCAAATCCCCAATTATTCAGCTCCAGTAGAGCCACTCCTTGAGTCCACATGTCTATTTTTGGGGAAGAGAGGGTTGATGGGAAAGGCTTCAGCTGGCTCTACTCTAGTTCTGCTGTTTTATGCTTCACAAGATTTTCTGTATTAAATAAAATAATTCAGTCAAGAAAAATTTACTAGATCTGTGGAAGTGAGTTTCAAAACTTTAGGTTTATCTTGGGCTTTCAGTGAGCTAAAGCTTTGTTTAAAAAATGATGTTCAAAACCCCAAAACACTGGAGTAGATAAAAAACAGAGTAATCTTAGTTGTCAGAACTGTTCTTCAAGCAATACAAAGAAAAAAGAGGTAAAAATAGCTAAATCTGCAGAAAGAAAGGATAAATCACAGATGAGACACAATTGCAAGTTTCAAGCATCAGGATAATATTCTTAATGTATTATGAAGTCCAATAAAAACAACAGATTAATGGATTCATATCTACTATTCAAGTGTTTAATGAAATTACTTAGTTATTAAAACAACAGAATTCTTTGTCTTCATACATAAAATGTAGTAATTTAAGAATTGTTAGCGTTGCATTGAAATATTGCTTTTTCTCTGCTATTCACTGCATACTATGATGTAATATTATTTTACATATTCTTTTTTCAAAATATTCATTCCTCAAATGTGAAAACCAAGGACCAAAAGGCAAGAACATTTTTACGCACACTCACAGAAATAAATGTATTTCATTTAATTACAAAGTGACACTCATATAAAAAATAGATTATGTGTATTAAAAAATATGATTTTTTCTTTACAAAGGAAATATTCTAAAGGGAAAATATGCTGGCCCAGAAGCTTGATTTAGGCCGGGTATTTCAAAATTCTCGAGGCTTACTTTTCTCAATTAAGGATTATGGAAGCAATCCTGGTAAGCCTAAAGGGTTTTGAATTGTGCTTGTAGAACATTAAGCAAACATGGGTATCTCCAGATTCACAAAGCTCCAATAAAACCATGTGTATATAATTAGATCAATCAACAGGAACCATTATGAGATATATGTCAGAGGAAGTCTCATAACAAGCAGCCATATAGAAAGAATTAACTCTATCCACCTAAGGCCTTATTCACTCAATACACAGACATCACATAAATTTATAATGGTATTAAATCTATTAATGGTAAGAGGAATAAATATTTATTAAATCAGGCAAAGTACATTTTAGTGTACTTTAAATTAATAATTGACAAAAGCAATGAATTTTTTCACCAAATAAATAAGGTGTTTTCTAATGTACTCTTTCTTTTCTGAACACAATACCAAATACTACTACTGTAACTTGGAAAAGCAGACAAACCAAGAGGATGAGTGGCATGGAAATAAGCTTTTATCTTAAAATTAGACGAAATGAAAGAAAAAAATAAAAGGCTAACCGCATTCACAAGCCAACATCTCCTAACGCTGCTCTAAATTTTCCTTTGACTCTTATGGCTGATACAGCCCAGGATATAATTAAACAATTGCAATAATGCTTTGTGTAATTCACTCCAAAGCGTTACAGCATTTGTGAGTTTTTATGTGAATACGTTTCAGAGTAAACATAGTACTTTATAGTAGGAAAGGCACACCTTGAATAGATTTGACTCTAAATCGTAGAGTTCAGTGATTTATGTATACACCTGCATTAGTTTGCTAGGGCTGCCATAACAAATACCTTAGACTGAGTGGCTTTAGAAAATTATTTTCTCACAGTTTTAGGAGATAAAAATCCAACATCAAGGGTTCTGAGGTTTGGTTTCTTCTGAGGTTTCTCCTTGGCTTGCAGATGGCTGCTTTCATTCTACATCCCCAAATGGTCTTTCCTCTGGGTGCACACACTGTATACTAAATATCCTCTTCTTAAAATACACCAGTCATAGTGAATTAAGGCCCACTGACATGCCCTATTTTTAGCTTAATTTAAGGAGACTATCTCCAAATATAATCACATTACAAGGTCCTAGGGGTTAGGAATTCAACATACGAATTTTGCTGGCACACAGTTTAATCTGTAATAACAAAACCTTTAACATATTATTATTTTGTAAATGACATTTCTAATTTTAGTCCTGTTAAAACTATTTGTGCTAATTATTGTGCTCAATCTTACACATCTCTAACATAGTGGTTTTCAGACCATAGCATTTATCAGAATGGCCTGGAGGGCTTGTTAAACCACAGATTCCTGGGCCCCACCCCCAGAGTTTCTGATTCTTTGGGTCTGAGATGGGGCCTGAAAATTTGCATTCTGACAAGTTCCCACGTGATGCTGATGCTACTGGTCAGGGAACTATACTCTGAGAACCAGTGATCTAGTACAAAGTTTCCGAGACAGAATTTTTGTGACAGTGTTTCATGAAATGTTGGCATGGATTCTTACAGAAAAGCAATTAGTAGTCAAATTATTCTGGATTGTGCTACATATAGTAGTATCCTCTTAGAGATTTTAACATATTGAAACACTAATAACAGACATATTTAACACATTAAAATTTCCAAGGATTCTTGCAATAAGAGAAAAATTAGTTAACTGAGTTTCTACACTTATCTGACTATGTAACTCAGTTTTTCAAGTAACAGCTTTTAACATATCATGCGTATCTTTGGAAACATTGGTTTAACATCTTAAATTGTCTCACTTCAAACCAACATTTTCCAAACTGTTTCATGGAAGGCGAATAGGTATTTCATGCAAGCATTAATATTATATGTGTTTCAAAGAAGAAGAAAGGTCATCCATAATTTGGGAAATTCTTCAGTAGCAATGTTTTACTTTATTTAATTCTGAATTGTAAAAACTTACAGGGATAAGAACTTTTGTAATTCACATTCTACGTTTCATGAAACACTAGCAGCACCCTGAAACTGAGATTTATGATCAATATATTGAATTATGACTAACAAAATTTCCAATTTAGATATTTTACCTTAGTCCATAATTAATCCTACACACAGTGTCTTTTAAGACTAGAAATATAAACACATATATGTACCTGTGAACATACACACATATATACACACGATAGCCCATCTACCATTATCCCTAATTTGTGTTTGAGTCCCACAGATTTGTAATCAGTAAATGAAAAATGTAGATGATCAGTGTAGATAGGAACAGTTCTAGTGTTGCCATATGAGAAAGATATAGGAAATGCATTCAACAATTGATTACATATCAAACAGGCCATTTTGGTTAAAATATTTTCACAAATTAGAAGGATGTGTTCTTACGGTCATTTTTCTACACAGATAAACACTGTTTCTCAAATACTAAATTAGAGGTGATTAAAGGAAAAATAGAACTAATATTCATTGAGCAATGATTATGTTTTAGGAAATATGGCAGATATTTTACATTCTTTACCTTAATTGGCGCCCTCATTAACCTTGAATATGGGCATTATCATTTCCATTTGATGGAGGAAAAAATTAAAGTTCATGAATGCAACTTAGTTGCAGTAAGATAAAGGGATGATAAAGACACTGCCCCTGACATCAATGCATTCAAAATCTTGTGAAACAAGATTTGAAAAAATAACATATGAAAAATTATATACATGATTCAAGCCGTGAGAAGGGGCTCATGAAGATATTTTTTAAAAGTGGTGTGAATCTCCTAACAAAAATCAAAGAAGACTATTAAGTGGGTATGGAAGCACTGAGGTTTAGTGGCTAAGAGACACGTTTCATGGGTTCAAATCTCTGCTCTGCCGTTAACCAGTTTTGTCATCTTAATCACGTTACTTAAACTCTTCAAACATGGCTTTCTTCATCTATTATATGTAGATCATAATTGTATGTACTCCATAAAGTAAGTGTAAAGATTTAATAAGTTAATATAGAAAGCCTGACTCATATTGATTACCAAAGAAGCTTATTATTATATTTTATCAAGAATATGAGATCTAAATGAAAACATAATAGTAGCATTATTTTATAGTTTATGTAAAATGTAGACTTTAAGAATAAATGAAATTAATTATGACAATACCAATAATTCTACTGAAATGTGAAATATATATATAAAATAAATGGTGAATCATGATCATGAATTGATTCATTAGAAAACATATCTGAGTATTTTTAGGTAAAATTTAGCTAGAATTTTAAACCCATTTTCTCCATGTTTAGACATTTCTCAAGAAGAGTTTATTTTTAAAAGCAATGTTACTATTACAAAGAGTAAAGGTTATTTATTAATCAAGAGAGGAGACCATTACAACAATTCTTTGAAGATAACTAACAATCTATTTTTTTAAAAAATAGAGTAACCTAATAAAGGAGGACAATAAAACCTCATTCTTCACTTAATCATTACAGATTTTCTACTGTGTTGAAAGCCCACACTATGGGGACCATAGATGCGACAGATCAGAAGATGAATAATTCCTTCCATCTATAATCTTATACTTCGTAGTAGGGAATGAACAATCAATTCATGAAGAGCTATAATGTTAGGTTCCAAAAGAAAGTGGTGAATTTTATTTTCCTTAAAACAAGAAAAAGGTAAAAGAAAAAAAAAATTTAAAAAAAACAGTTAACTTAGAGTTGGGCTTTGAGACAGAGAAAGATGGGAGGAGAGAGAATTGCACATAAAAGGATCACCATAGGCAATTGCACAGACAAAAGAAATCACAGAGGAAAGTGTTGCTTATAGGGAAAAATATTGTTTAACTAGAAAATAGATTATCTAAACATGTTACAGGAAACTGTTTTGAATATACTTCATGTCAATTTGGGCAACTCTAAACACAGCAGTTACATGCCAAAAACCTAGTTAACTTTATCTCTTAAAGTCTGTATTTTAATCTTTTAAACTAAATTTAATTTGTATTTGTGAGGATAGAGTATATAATTTACTAATCTTTAGCTTAGTGAAATAGTCTGAGGAAGAAGGTATATATAGGATTAGCATAGTATATAGTACAAAGGCAAACCTTATTTCACTCGATTTAAAATATTTACAAATTATAATAATGGTTAGTAATATGTAACAATAAGAAAAGTCTGAATTAATAAGTGGGTAGGAGAATAGAATTCTGTTTCATTATTAATATCGAACCACCTTTAATTGATTAATTTTATTGCGAACACTTGAACTTTTCTTTAAACTAAGTCAATTCTCCTAAGGTATTGTGTCATTTTGAAATACATTGAGAAGTTTTACATTTTGCCACTCTGGTGTTTCTGCAATGGAATTAGTCAAGGATTATTATGAAAACCAATAGCAAGTGAAAATGATTTTCGTTTGATAGTTTTGATAGTGTCATGGCTCCTCATTATATTGCAGGAATTTATTTTCTATCAGTTTTTTAAGAAACAACGGGACCACACTATTATTATAATGACACTCTGAGCAGAGATTTCTTTTAAATACACAAAAATGACACGGGAAAGGGATTTGCATATATAAAATGAAATGTCTGTAGAGGAGAGCATACAAATGTTACAAGTACACAAATATAAAATTGCCCAACAGTATACCTGACAACTCTGCTTCTTTAGTCCTTGACAAATGTGTATGACAAGAACTGAGTAAAATCATCATAATAGAGTGGTTACTGTTTACATAATTGCATATAATTAAAACATCCCAATAAATAGATTCCAATCTACCATCCAATTGTCATGGGGCAGTCTGAAGGATCTGTGATGATGATGATTTTATATATATACAATATACAATATATAAAAAATATATAATATATAATATATACACAAGCACACACATATTTAACCATACACATGTACACAAATACATATATATGTATGAATACACATGCATACACACATATACATATTGTGTAAACATTTATATCTATGTTATGAGTGCATTTGTGTGTGTGTATATATATACACAAACACATGCACATATCTATTATGTGCACACATACATACATACACACTATACACACACTCGTGTGTCTTTGTGTGTATTTTCTGTGCTCTCGTCTGTCTTCCTATCTCTCCCATTCTCCCCTTCTATAGACAAAAGTAACATATTAATTTCTTGGCCAGGCGCGGTGACTCATGCCTGTAATCCCAGCACTTTGCGAGGCTGAGATAGGCAGATCTCGAGGTCAGGAGATCGAGACCATCCTTGCTAATACGGTGAAACCCCTTCTCTACTAAAAATACAAAAAATTAGCCAGGCATGATGGCACACGCCTGTAGTCCCAGCTACCTGGGAGGCTGAGGCAGGAGAATCCCTTGAACCTGGGAGACGTAGGTTGCAGTGAGCCGCAATTGCACCACTGCACTACAGCCTGGACAACAGAGCAAGACTCCATCTCAAAAAAAAAAGTAACATATTAATTTCTTATTGTTTATATAACAAATTACCACCAACTTAGTGATTGCTATGGTCTGAATATGCTCCTCAAAATTTATGTGTTGGAGATTTAATCCCCAATGCAACAATGTTGGAAAATAGGGCATAATGGGAAGTGTTTAGGTAATGGATTAATGCTGGCCTAAAAAGGTTTTACGGGAGTGAGCCCTCTTGCTCCTGCTCTTCTACCACGTGACAACACAGAATTCAATCCTTTTCAGCCCTTCCTCCTGCCACCATGTAAGGACGCAGCAAGAAGATGACCTGATCTTTGGCGTCTCAGCTTCTGTAACTGTGAGAGAATAAATTTCTGTTCTCCATAAATTATCCAGCCTCAGGCATTTTGTTATAGAAGCACACAATGGACTAAGACAGTGGCTAAAATTAATGTAAATTAACAAATACTTAATGCATGCAGAGCTTAAAACCTAGATGACAGGTTGATAGGTGCGGCAAACCACCATGGCACATGTATACCTATGTAATAAACCTGCATGTTCAGCACATGTATCCCAGAACTTAAAGTAAAATAAATAAATAAATAATCTTAAAATTCTGGAGGTCAGAATTCCAAAATGGGTTTTAACTTGGCTAAAATCAAGGTGTCAGGAGAACTGTCTTTCTTCTGGAGGCTCTAGGGATTCATCTCCTTGCTTTACTCAGCTTTCAGGTGGCTTCCTGCATTCTTTGACTCATGGTCCCTTTCTTTCTTCAAAGCCAGTTATTGTATCCCTCTGATCTCTGCTTCCATTATCACATCTCCTTCGCTGACTTTTATACTTTCCCTGACTCTTCTACCTTCCCCTTTCCTATATAAAAACCTTGAAATCATATTGAATCCACCCACATAATTCAGAATACTTTCTCCATCAAAAGATTCTTAATTTAATCACATCTGCAATGTTAAGTAACATACAGATGCTGGAAATTAGGATGTGGATATCTTTGAGGGTCATTATTATGGGTAGTATAAGTAATAACATGCTTTACCTTTCTTCCCTCTATTTTCTCAACTCTTAATACATTCCTTAAACTACTTCCATTGGATGTTTGTCCCAGTCATTGGTCTAATATGTTCCTATCAAGATCATAAGAATATCCTGCTGCTGAATGTTACAAGCATGCTCTTACCTTCACTGACTACTGTCTTTCATTTTTATGTGTTAACTCCTCCTTTTCGTTTCAAACTGTTTCCCCTGGGCTTCTATGCTGCTCTCTTCTTTCTCCCCATGAACTTGCCAGGGTTGCTTCATAGTTTCTTTTATGGATGCCTTTTTCTTCCCCCTTTTCTCTGGCTGTTGTCCTTTACTTTGTCCTACTCTACTCATTTTCATCAAGTCCCATGATAGCATCTATGTCTAAGGCTTCTACAGGGATTGGTCCCAAATCTCTGTGTCATTTAGACCTATCTTTTTAACTCTATATTAAAGCTATGTGTACATTTTGATGGCCAAAGGAAACTTTAAAACCAACATTTTTTTTATGGAAGCCCAAATTTATACTGTTTTCTCTCCCTTCCGTCCTTCCTTCCTTCCTCTCTCTTTTCTCCCTTTTCTTTCTTTCTTTCTTTCTCTTTCTTTCTTTCTTTCTTTCTTTCTTTTTTTCTTTCTCCTCTCTTCAAACAGAAATATCCTTTTCCTGGTCACGAATTCAAAAAGTATACAATTTTTCTTAATCTGTCTCTCTTCATTCAAATCTCACATCTAATCTTGCCACATAATCACCAAATACTCTTGTTTTAAATTTCTTAATATTTCTTGAATCTAGTCCATTCTTAGCATCTTCTTAGTTACTTCCCTTACTTCAGGTCATACTAATTTTTTACATTTACTGATTTGGCTTCCTCCTAATTAGTCCATTTTTGTTGTTCCAGCCTTAGCTTTCTGTAATCCTAGCCTCCACACTGCTACCAACATGACCATATGCAAATATGGTAGTCACAACACTACTTAAAATTCTTCAGTAACTTCATTATAAAAGCATTAATTCTGTCTTTCCATTTCTCACCCATCATTCAATTTCTTGCACGCATAGAACTGGTTGCTTTTCCAGGTCTCCTTGTTGCTTTCCCTGTCATGCTAAGTAGTTTCCTAATGGCTTTCCTCTTAATTTCATTTTCTGGAGTATTCTGAGGTTGAAATGAGATAATGTAAGAAAAACTCACAGCACAGTTTCTAGAATATAGTAAACATTCAACAAAAATTAATTGCCTCTTCTCTCCCTCTCTTCCTTCTCTCACTAGGATTTTGCATGTAATTCTGTTTTCATTGATAAGTATTATTCTCTCAACTAGTCAAATATTGCTCTTTTGGCCATCCATTTGCCAAAGCCAATGTCAATACACTTTTCCTCCTTTGAATTTTATGAACATACTCTATTTTTAGTTATAGAATTTCAATTAAGCATTCTACCAACCATTTGACAATGAAGTCCTAAACTATTAACCTATTGTAATCCTCAGCTAATTCTTTAGCTTCTTCAATTTAGATAAATATTTTTCTCTTATTTTAATTTCAGTCAAGCAATCTATAACAGAACCACTGACATATTATATAACAATACTATATGAATATGTTTATTATATATCCATGTGAAAAGGGAATTTCTACTCACAGAAGTTTTCCTGTTTCTGAATTTTTAAAAATACTCTTACAGATTCCACCACCTTTAAGTTATGGCATGTTAGGCCTTCCTAATGAGCTTGCACTTTTGAATCTCTACAATCCATAGATTAAACTTCTACATCATCTCCCTTCCAATCATTTCTCACCACCTCCGTTATCTCCAGCCTGATCCACTCACCCTCATCTCTAGCCTGACTTATTGCCAAAAGGCTCTTAACTGACCATCTCATATAGCCTATCATCTTTTCCCAAACCAGCAACCAGAATCATCCTTTAATAATATAAATCAGATAAGAATATAAATCAGACTTCCTATCTGTCTCCCTCTGAATAAAAGCATTGATTTTACACAAGCTTACCATAACTGACAAGATTCAACTTCTGGTTGTTTCTACCCCTTCTGCTGTTTTTCTCACTCTTTTTGCTCCAGCCCCTCTGGTCTTCTTGCTTTTCCTCCAATTACCAGGTGTTCCCTAAATGGGGTCATTCACCCTCTCTTCTGCCTGAAGGATTGCTTCTCTCCATCTTTAGGTCTTAGCTCAAATGTCACCTTTTCATTCAGTCCTTTCCTGATCACCTTACAGCTGATACTTCATATGTTTTCTTTCCCGCTTCATCCTTTTCCATAGCCTGGAAAACCACTATTTTAATTTTACTTTTTAAAATATGTCTTAACCTCTTTCTTACTATAATGTAATGGCAATGAGGACAGGGGTCTTTTCCATTTTTGTTCAATGAAGTGTTGGTGAGAAACCCCCAAAATGTCTGTTGTATAGTAAATGCTTACTTAGTAAGTATTTGGAAAATAAATTAGTTTCTGTGAGATTCTGAGAAGACTAAGTCATCTTCGCTTTCACTTGCCATCCAGTTTTT
The DNA here is from genome assembly GCF_029281585.2 of Gorilla gorilla gorilla. Classification (NCBI taxonomy): domain Eukaryota; kingdom Metazoa; phylum Chordata; class Mammalia; order Primates; family Hominidae; genus Gorilla; species Gorilla gorilla. Next base: position 96,123,705 of record NC_073228.2, on the reverse strand, counting down.
CAGCTTATTTTGGTTATTTTGAGAAGCATGGGTGGTATATTAGGTTGGCCAGAAAAAAAACTAATGAAATAGGAAATAAAATAATATTTTTGCCCAACGTTGATCCTAGATCCCATAGGCCTGAAAATGTAATATGGGAATTTAGCACTGGAGTTTTAAAATAAAGGTAAAACTCATCAAATCAGTTTCAAGTGTGCATTAACATTTGTAGAACAAAGCCCACAAACAGGAAGGTAGTTCATGTTCCTTGTTCAACAGAGGATGAACATGTATTTTTCAGAGCTAAGTAGCATATGAGTTACAATATTTTGAGCCAATGTTGTAGTTAAAACTTGCTGCAGGGACTTCCCATAGAATAAAGGAAGGTAATCATGTTACAGATTTAAGACACTTAGCAAATTATGTTACATCTGCATGCAAATAAAAAAGAAGAACATTCTTGAATATTAAACCTCTCTGTGAATCTGTATAAAGAAAAATAGTTAAATAATTTTTACATGTATTCTTCTTCATGTAAAACTATCTTTGGATTTTCAGTAGGAGATTTCTGTGTGCCTATACTATATCAAATATTTTTGTATTATCACCATAGTCAACTTCTGCGTAAGTTCCCTTGTAGCACCCTCTCTATATATCATTTGAAGGTTTCACTCAAATGTAATGTAAGTTATATTAACAATTGGTCAATCATAATTATTCTTGTGTGCCTTTCCTTCAAGATTTAATGGCATATATTTTTATTTCCTACATAAAAGCTGAACCATACCAGGTAAACTAACATCCTAACAAAATGAAACCTCTACCCTTGAAAGTATAGTCACTCGGCAAAATGTAATTCAACAGTTAATATCTGAATTTTTCTATTAGTAAAGAGCCAGCTTCAAATGAGCTAGAAGCCCGTCCCCCCTAAAAAAAATCTATAGTAATGATGAGTGTGGCTTTAATAGGTCACTTAACAGCATATAGAGAGTTTTCAATCCTCTTCATCTTTTGAGGAAAACAAAACTAATTACGTCTCTCTAGGCTGTCAAGATTACATACAATCTCCTAAATGCAGTGGATAATACAATTTACATATGCTTGCCCTTCTTCTGCCTTAGTTTTTTTCTTCTAAAACTGTAACATAAAGTAATCGCATGTGCATTACAAAGCTCTCCTGTAAAATGATGGTGAATTGTAGGATTCCTCTTCTCATGAGGACACACTAATCTAAATGTTTGACTCTAATCAGATATTTGCAGAGGATTCTTATATTACTTAACTTTTTCATAATTATCCAAAATATAACCTAAAAGTTTCCTTGAATTCAAACCCTAGTGCTTAGAAATCTAAGGTGAAGGATCTTCATGGAAAAGATTGTGTGATAAAGTAAATGTTCTCCCAGCTCTATTTCCTTGACTCACAAAATATATTTGGAATTAAGGAATAGAGTTATGTTCAATCAAATTTGTAGGTTATAGATAAATCAATATATATGATGTGCTCATAATCTCATCTCCAGCTTTTTTATACAAATGTACCTTTAGGGATTAAACAGGTTTAAGGATTACAATTGGACTTACCGACTACCTTCAGTTCTTCACTGATCCAATTTTGCAATTCTGTAGATTGTTAATAAGTAAGCAATATAGATGCCCTAGAAATTATGTGGATGCAATACCTTGCAAAAGGCAATCATTACAAAATATTCACATTCTTGAGAAAACATACAGTTGATGAAACTCTAGGCAAAAACACATCTACTAATTAATGATGTTGAATATAGTAGCAAACTTAAAAAACACTCTATATTGATTTCATAGACCTTTAAAAAGACTTTATTCTTTTTAGAGTAGATTTACGGCAAAATTCAAAGGAAGTTTCAGAGATTTCCCATATAACCCCTGCCCTCATACATGCACAACTTCCCCAATTATCAACAGATAATGGTGCCTTTGTTCACCATTCACCAGAGTGGTACATTTGTTATAGTTGATGAAACCTGCATTGACACTATCATTGACATTATCACCCAAAATCCATAGTTTACATTAGGGTTCACTCTTGGTCTTGTACATCCGATGGGTTTTGACAAATGCATGATAACATGCATCTACCATTATGGTGTCATACAGAATAGTTTTGTGGCTCTGTAAATCTCTGTGTTCCTCTAGTCACTCTATTCATCCCTCACTTTTCACTGCTATCTAGCAACCACTGATCTTTTTACTGCCTCCATACTTTTGCCTTTTCTAACATGTCATTGTCTTTTTTCATTATCTGCTGCTGTAATAGAATACTTGATACTGGGTAATTTATAATGAACAGAGATTTATTTGGATCATCATTCTCTAGTCTAGAAAGTCAAAGATCATGATGCCAGCATCTGGCAAATGCCGTCATGCTGTTTCATCATCATCTAGTAACAAAAGCAGAGGGCAAGAAAGGGCAAGAGCAAGAGGGCAAGAGAGGCTGAATTTGCTTTTATAACAGACCCACTCCTTTGATAATCACATTAATCCATTTATGCAGGAAGAGCCTTTATGCCTAATCACCTCTTATTAGGCCCCACCTTCCAACACAGTTGCATTGGGGATTAAGTTTCCAACACATGAACTTTGGGGAGCATATTCAATCAATAGCAGTCAGATTGTTGAAATCATACAGTATGTAGCCTTTTCATATTGGCTTCTTTCATTTAGGAATATGCATTTATATTTCCTCCATATCTTTTTGTAGATGGTTACCTAATTTCTTTTTAACACCGAATAATATTCCATCATCTGGATGTACCAGCTTCTTTATCTATTTACCAACTGGAAGACATTTTGGTTGCTTCTAAGTTTTGGCAATCATAAGTAAAGCTGCTTTAAACACCCATGGGCTGGTTTTTTGCATGGACATACATTTTCAACTCTTTTGGGTAAATACCAAGGAGCACAATTACTGGATCATATGATAAGAGTATATTTAATTTTGTGAGAAACTGCCAAACTTTTTTTCAATGTCATTGTACTATTTTGCATTTTCACCAGCAATGAGTGAGAGTTCTGTTGCCCCACATCATTTCCAGCATTTGGGTCTGTCATTCTAATAGGTGGGCAGTGGTATCTAATTGTTGTTTTAATTTGCATTTTTCTGATAACATGTGATATGGAACATTTTTTCATATGCTTATTTGTCCTCTGTGTATCTTCTTAGGCAAGATGTCTGTTAAGGTCTTTGATAGATTTTTTAATCAGGCTGTTTGCTTTTTTATCTTTGAGTTTTAAGAGCTCTTCGTAGATTTTAGATAATAGTCCTTTATCGGATATGTCTTTTAAAAATATTTTCTCCCAGTCTGTAGCTTCTCTTTTTATTTTCTTGACAATATTTTTCACAGAGCAGAAGTTTTTAATTTTAAGAAAGTCCAGCTTACCAAATCTTTCTTTCATGGATCATCCCTTCGATGTCACATCATCAACCCCAAAGTCATCTAGGTTATCACATATGTTACGTTCTAGAAGTTTTATATTTTTGCATTTTACATTTAGGTCTGTATTATATTTTGAGTTAATTTTTGTGAAAAATGTAAGGTCTGTGTCTACACTTTATTTTTGTATGTGGACATCAATAGATATTTTTAGAAGCTATTTCCTCTATAAAATTGACTATAACATATGTATGTGTGTGTGTGTATATATATATATGAATACACACACATATATTGAAATATATATATATTTGAAGACTATTCGATTGTATATAACTCAATTTTTTTCATCCCCAAGAAATAGATATCTCCGAAATATCTTAGTAAAACACCAATGTTGATCTTTTATTTATACTTTGACTCCATTGTATCTAAGAGTACTCTCATGAAAGGTGTTAAGCTGAGCTCACCAACATAGCAAAGTCATCAGCTAATACCCCATGCAGTATATACAAAAAATATATATATTAAAAAAAACTCTACTTTCTCTCCCTATCTGTGTTCCTTCTGTAGCTGCTACAGTGTACTGGGGAGACAGCAGAATCCTGTAGAATCCAGTGTCTTTGTCAGTGAAACCCTGGAAACTTCCAGGTTCCCTCCACATCCTCCTGAAATCCCTTGGCCCTTGACCAGCACATATCTTTACACCTTACCCAACTCAAAGCCTCAATTCCAGCACTGTTATCTAACCTACCCATTATTTCTATCCTTATACAGCCACAACCCTATGATTACAAAATGAGGTGAATTAAAATGTAACAAATTTTTGTTCTCAAAGGAATTACAATTCAAATAATAATAAAAATACATTATAAACATAAGTGAGTATTATAAAAGTGTGAGAAGAATGTAAACAAACACAGAGTTAGTACTAGGTTAGGGGCTAGAAAAATATAAAAGTATCATTATCACTCCTATCCCTTGGCCTGAAAGGGCAGGGGAGACAGCATTTTCCAGAACCAGGTGAGACAGGGAGAGGCCTGAGTGGCAGGGCCATCTGGCATGAGCTGTAACTTGTGATGGAGAGATGCAGCCAGCCTCAAACGAACCTGCAGGGAGGGATGTGGAGGAATAAACACCAACCTCTCTTTCCTCCCTCCCATCCCTGTTGAATTCCACATGATAAACCCAACAGGAAGCTAGAGGGCCAAGAACCCTATTGTTATAATCCATTCAGAAACACTTCTTAGGGCACAGAGAAAGGTGAAGGATGGAGTATTTGGAGAAGCAAATGGAAGAAAGATATCCAGCACACATATTTAAAAATCTATACTACTACCTTTTATTCAAAACATATGCAGGCCAAAAAAGAGGATACATGGACAAGGTTTCTCATTTAATTCAAAATTTAAAAAAATTCAACACAGATAACTCAAATAAACTGTCATAATAACTTTTGTTATATGATAATAAACTGAGTTTTTTCATATTTCCATTAGTGTTTTGTCTTTCTAAGCTCTATTAAACTATGGAGTCTCTTGAAAATATAAGCATACAGAAAAACTTCTGTAGAGAAGTGACTAAATAGTTTCACATTCCCCAAGCCAATGCAATCAGGAAAACACTGGTCTGAGAGGATGCATAATCTCTAAACTGATGAAGGATTTAATCAGATGAATCTGGACTTTTCAAAAAAAAAAAACCTTGTACATATCGAATGTCTCAAAACTCGCATGAAAAGAAGTAAAGAAGAAAAGATAAACTTTTCAAAATCAGTTAGTAAATAAGTATTGCACAAGCCTAAAACAAACAGCTAATATGTATTGAGAACTTTTCGGTAGTCAAGCAATTTGTTAGGGAAAGTTAATGTGTAGTTTCATATATTACAGCATTACTAAGAGGTAGAGGATTATTAACCCCATTTTACATATGAAAAAGTGAGTTTCGGGAGTTTAAGTAGTTGTCTAGCTAGCCCATAAAGCTAGATAATTGGGCAGACAGAAACAGAATTTAGCTCTGCCGGATACCCAGAACCAACTCAATAGCAATATTGTTACATTATAATCATTTCATTAAGAAAAGTTAACTCAGTATGGAAAATGTCTATATTTTCATCCAAAATGTATCTAAATGATAAATATTTGGCATTTAAGAAATTGTAAGGTTTTCAGATCACCTTTTAATTATGGCAAATTACAGTATTCCTACTTCATTCAAATTTATAGTTAACATCATATGAATTATGTTATTAATCACATTAAAAGTGTAGATAATTTTTCTGTCAAAGTTACCTTTTTTTTCTACGATTCAACTAAGAACTATCTTTGTTGATTCATTGGGCAGATTGTTTATGCTGATAATAAAAGTTGAGTAGGCTAGTAAGCAAAATACTTTAGTACTTTGGAAAAATGGGATTATATTTCCAAGAACATGGCTGATATAATACTAAAACATAAGAGTAGAAAAACAGATATAATGTGAATAATTTATAAAATGTCTTAATTTTTGTATTTCTCATATGGTGCCATCAGCTATTTAAATTATATGCTCAAAAGTAATGAACTTTTTTGCTTTGTATCTCTAATTATCTTAAAAATTATATGTATCAAAACATGACATGCTATAATTCATCAAGTAAGATAATACAGGACAGTAAATCATGATGTAATAGATCATTTGCCATGGCTCAGTGCTTTTAATAATGATGTAACATAAATTTATATGAAAGTATGTTAAATACATAAATATTTTAAATTCGGGTCTCTTATTAGTTTAAGAATGGAAACACTAAATATTAAGTATTGATCTTAATTTTTTAATAAAGGGACACTATAATATTCTAAAGAAGAAAATTTATAATATAAAACACTATTTTTATCATTACACTTTGTAGAAATTTCATTCTTATGCCCTTCATACATCTTAATCTCCCACATATAATAATAAAAATCTTTATGATCTATGGATAATTGCGCTGGATACGTATAATCAACCCTCAATTATAATTTCAGAGGCAAGAAAGAAATCACATAGACAAATGAAATTCTCAGCTAAAACAAGAATCAGAGAATCATGGAATTTAGAGCTGAAAGAGACCTTAGAGATCAGCTACTCCAACCCCCTCATTTTACATATGAATAAATTGAGCTCTGTGAAATTAAGGAACTTTCCAAAGGTCACATAACCAAGTTTTTTATAAAACAAGGATGAGTGGTCTTTTGGTTCAGGCTTTTCCCTTAGTTCTAAACTGCCTGTGAAGAAGTCCATCCAGCTGAAATTGACCTAGTGACTTAAAAACATCTAGAGACACACCATTGCAGTCTTCTCACTGTGCCTACCCCATTACTTTAAACTCGTTCTTACCAGATGAAAATGTTGTTCAAAACTACTCGTTGTTTGTAAGAGTTACAAGGTTGCTCCAAATATTATTTATTAATTGCCTAATGAAAGTAATTTTTGCTGAGTTTAACACCCTTCTAACTAGAGTGTTTCAGTGGAGATGTGAGGGACAGGAAACGCAGAAAAGCCAAAGAAAAATACACTCGAGTAAATGTTCTTGAATATGAAACTCCAAAGAAACAAAAGGGAATGTGTTCATTCATTTAACACTCTTTCACTAAGTACTTGAGTGTTTGTTATTTCCAAACTTTCCTTCTGATGAGATTCCCTACCACCACTCTTAAGGATCCTAATTCAGTAGCCAGGCTGAGCCCAGGAATCTGCATCCTTAACTGTGATTCTTATAGTTAGACAAATTTGCAGAAACTGTGTACTACGTAAAAGCAGCCAGTACCCCACAGAGAATATAATGATTTATAGGAAAGAGACTCTGGCTTTGTGGAATTTATAATCCAGCAGTAGAGATAAAGGTACAAACAAATGATAGCTGCATAGTGGGCCTGCATCTGATGAGAAAGGAAAACTTCACAGGATGTGGACAGTGAGTGAAATTGTTATAGATAGAAATGAAAAGAGCACTGCATATGGTGGGAATAGCATGTGCACAGTTAGGCAATAGGCATACACACAGACGGGAGAAAAGGAGGAAGAAAAAGTATAGAGCCAGTTTGTCAATAAGTGGGATGAGGGTTGTCTACACTTATGATTCATGAAGAAATGGAGGTGGAGATTGGGCTAGAATGTTATTTGGGGATCAGATCAAGGATGTAAAGATCTAGACTAAGAAATGTGTGAATGTCTTTGAGTATGGGGCCAATCTGATCACAGTCATATGTTTGAATCTTTCATCTGAAACATAGATTGTATGATTAATTGGACAGGGGAAAAAGTAAAAGATACAAAAGCCATTTTGTGAGTTAGATGACTAATTGTTAATTTTCAGACTGAATTAAACCTTCAGAATGTTTCCAAGAATATTAATCTAAATTTCTTGTTTCAAATATCTTCAAGCAAATTTTCAGAGCTGTCATAGAATTATGAAGGGTGCCTCAGGAGTACCTACTATATCCCTATGCAATTTCATGTGTCAGGATCTTGCAGGACTAGTGAAAATCTATCCAATTCTTAGAGACCTCCAAAGCAACTCATTACAATGTTTAATAATTCTCACTGTCAGAAAATATGTATTAATATATAATCACAATCTCTCTTTATCTGGTCCACACTTTTCTGTTCAATAGTCACTGGATAAGATAAATCATTACTATTGTTGATCCTATCATGTCACATAGGCCATTAAGTTATGGCTTTCTCTCCTTCCCTAAAATTAATAGCTCAATTCTATTAAGTTCTCCTGATGGTTCTTATTTTTGCTGCTCCTGTTATCTCTAGTTTTGCTTAGCCACAAGCCTAACTGTGTCTATGTCTTGAATATACGTTAGCTTTTTTTAAGCAAGTCAAGCACCATTTTTATAAAGCAGTATCTGAAAAAATAATTTATGTAAAACAAAATATAAATATTTTTGTGTATTTTGTTATTCTAATATTACAGAGAAGAAACAGAGATGTAGTGGTGTGACTTATACCAACTCACGTAGTGGCAGTGTCGCACTCTAAGACCTGTTGGCTCCAAGTAAAATATTATATACTGTGTTATCCTACATTTTCATGGAATTAAAAACCCACATGATAAGAAGCATGTTTTAGGGAACAAGATGATAAGTTTAATTTGGAGAGAGTGTGGGACTTCTAGGAAAGATCTCCAGTTGGTAGTTGGATACACCGGTTTGTATTCAAGGAGTAAAGCATGCTGGAAGCTATATTTGAAAATATAACAAAGACTGGGTGTTGAGATCACCCTGCTTTGGGAAACCAGCAAAAAGAACAGTATCTGAAGAATAGATAGAGTGAAAAAAAGCAGTCAAAATGTAGGAGAAGGTAAGGAAAGAAGATATTTCTAGAAGAGAGTTGTTAGCCATGAGCTGAAAAGTGGCTAATCTAAATAGAGTAGAAGTGGTGAGGATGAGACGAGGCAAATCCTTTAATAAGTGTGCCAGGGAAAGGATGAGAAGGTGGGTCTCTAGAAAAAAGAAACATGGAAAAACTGGAAGAAATTTAACTATGGTTTTAATGCCGATATTAAGAAAATGGAGAGAAAAAGAAATATATGGTTGGAATGGGGAATAATCAAGGAAATGAGGTCTTAAAAAGAGGTACATCCAAAACACTGAAAATGGATTTGCTTTAAGAATGAGAACTTTCTCTTTCTTCTTGTTGGGGGTAAGGGTGAATATGATGGTAGAGAGTGTTTTATTTAGTTTCTAGCACTTTCTCTGTAAAGCAGATATTTGCAGAGTGATGAATATTGTGGTTGCCTAGTAAATTTGAAAGATAAGTTTTAGAATAGGTACAGCGGGTTAAAAAAAAAAAGCAACTGAAGAAACGGCTGCTAGAGATAGCAAGATGGACCCAGTTGAGATTGGAGGTCATAGATTTGTGGTGGTTATGCAGTGTGATTTTCTTTTCATCAGCACTCAGCAGACTGTGTATAGTTTAGGGAAAGAGAGATAATTGAATGTATTTAGAGTTAGATTTTTGAAGAGCTAACATAAATCAGAAAGGAGATAATTGGCAAGAGAGTGATTGAAGTGATATGATGCACATTCTCCACTGGGTAGCAAAGCAGGTAGAGGCAGGAAGATTTAATTAAAAGAAAGAAAAGTATGAGTCAAGGCATTACAAATCTTGACTTTGTTGAAGTACAAGTATAAAAAGAAATTTGTCTTTAATCAGAACTTTGACAACTATGGTTTATAAATAATTTTAATCTCCAAAAGCAACATCTGGTAAAAATACCCAGCTTTGCAGAATAAGTTTAGGATTTGGTGACATCAGCCTGAAGGCACAAACTGCCTGAGTCAAAAACATTAAGCATGCAGTTCATATTATACAAAATAATGTAGTCTTTGGCAAACTATTAAGTCATAGTTTTTTAGAAAGCCCAACATGACATGATATATTCACTAGATTTTAGGGTTCACAAATGTAAGATGTAAAATATCTTTTAGATCGACCAACACAACAGTGGTTCTCAAACTCTTGTCTCCAGACCAGCAGAATCAGCATACCATAGGAATTTGTTAGAAAGGCAAATTCTCTGCCACCCACTCTTCTGCTGAATTAGAAACTCTAGGAGTGGGGGCTAGTGAACTGTGTTTTAATAAGCCCTCCAGGTGAATCTGATGCTCACTAAAGTGTGAGAGGCTCTACAGTACACTCATCTCAAGGTGCAAGTTGATTGGTCAAAAAGGTCAGCCTGGATTTTTCTCTAATAATTATGATTTTAACTTGTATTATCTGCCAAAATTTTTTCAAAAACTGTAATTTCAAACCAATATCTTACTAACAAGGACAGATTAGCCAGGATTAAGATTCAGTGAAAGTACAGCCCAAAATAAGAAGCACTCTACTGATCTGAATAAGGCTGTTAAAGTGGGGCAAACAAAACAAAACAAAACAAAACAAAACAAAAACACTTCAAATTTTGATAGAATCCCCTTGGTTTATATACCTTCCAGCATAGATGACTTTATTTCTTCAGCTTTGCTGTTGAAAGGTGTGTTAGAAATAAATATTACAATCCATAAGAGAAAGAAACCAAGGGCTTTCACAGACAGTAGTAATGGCTATGTAATTTAAACAAAGTCCCAGGGCTAATGAAATGGCATTTGATGGGAGTTTCAGGGGCCTTCCATTCTGCCTTCAAAGTGAAGGTTGTAAGGAAATCCTAGGTACGTTGTTCATTACACTTTAGTTGATCTGGCAGCATTAGGGAAGGAGGAGGGGAAAGGAAAGAAAGAGAAAGGGAGAGAGGATATGGGAGTGTGGGAAAGAGTCTGAGATGGCTGCTAGAGAAAGCAATTGACTGGTAGAGCTGTAAAGTTTCTACATGTGGGAAAAAAATCAAATCTTGATCCCTGGCATAAAGTCTCTATGAAGCTAAGTTACAGTTCAAGAAAATTCCGCAATATAGTTGTCATGGTATGACAAACAACATTATGTTTTCTTGTTGAATTATATCTTCTGCTTTTCCTTTCTTCAGCAACTATAGCTAAGGATCGTTAAGACAAAAATGAAGTATCCAACATAAAATGACTTTCCAGTATTCCCTGAAATAAGTTCCATTGAACTGAGTTAGAATAACACGTAAATAAAAACTATTTTTAATAAGAGCTGACTGTTAATAATAAATCTCTCTCAGTAGATAACTCATTACATCCCACTAACCTGGAACTCAATAAACATGAATTAACAGATTCATAGGGAAAAGAAAACAAGATTAAAAAAAAACGTTCAAGTCTATTATGACCCAATATTTTCTTTAACACATTTAATTTACAATAGAATGTAGTAAAATTTTCATTGCTTACTTTAAACTTTCCATTATAGGAGTACTTTTTATTGCAATTTTTCAAATTAATTGTTAGTGGTTAAAAAATCTGACAAAATATACAGTAATTTATTTTTTACTCTCAAATTTAGAATGCCATTCTTGTGACATGGTGAATTAATCCACGAAGATACTGTAAATTCAGAAACCACTAATATTATGAGCAGATAATATTCAGAATTTAATTAGATAATTGATGTATAAACTACTGTGAACTATGAATATTGTTATGGCCTATGTACTGCAATAAAACTATTCTCAGTCATTTATACTCTATAGTATTTTAGATACTAAGCCACTGCATTTGCATTTCTGTAGCAAAGGATTTCGTTTTCTTGAAACATGTTATGGCCTGGCCTCATTAACTAAAAAACAAAAAAAAAATACAATTAAAGAAAGTCTTCAGAGGTTCTAAAGTGCTATGAATTTTGGAGTGGTTAATGGCATGAGTGTTATTAGCTCAAATTAATCCTGTTGCTTTGGTAGGTTATTTGGAACTATTCATATTTTAATCTAAGAATTTTGTTGTAATTCCATTGGATTTCTTTCAGATATACTTTAGACCAAAAATAGTGTTGCATTCATAAATCATATGAAAGCAAAATACATATCTCTGTATTGTACTCTACATTAGCTAGTAAATTTCTAAAGTCTTTACTTTTTTATGGGACCATTCTAGTTGAAAATAAAATAGCTAGTTATTCACAATGGGTATGTAGCTATATCTATAACATTTCGTCATGATTTTCCTGCTGTGGAAATTTGTACTTAACCTTTGAACTTAAGTTTTCTTTACATCATATTTACATATTACACTTTTTGAAATATGTGGACAAGCTGTTTTGTTTAACATACTCTACAATATAAACATCTTACTTTAGGAACCATACCATGTATTACAAGATCAACTTAAATCTGCTATTTTTACATGATTTCACAACACATTTTGTAGTAGTATATAGATGCCATATGATTTTAAGAGTTACACATACAGGAATTTCATTTGCTAAATGTGACATATTTCAACTTACATAAAATTACAAGATGATAGTATTTCAATACTCTTAGGCCAGAAAGTTTTGTCCCTGAAACAATTGAAAGCATTCCCTTAAAATACTTTCTTAAATTTTTCATTTTCTTGAATGAAAAAAAAAAGAAACAATGGAACTTAACAAAAATTTAGTACTAATACGGATAAGTTAAACATAAAACTGCATTGTCATATTAATGGGTAAAGGTTTTTTGAAGTATGGTCAATTTATTGATTTGAGCATGTAAAACTGTTCCTGTTACTTAGGCAGCTTTCTTTTGTTACATCAAGAATGGTAATTTTATTGAGAAAGGCACAATAGAAGATGATTGATTGTCTGCTTTTGTCATGGAGATGAATTATTGCAGAATGCATGCATGAAAAAATAAAAGCATTGTTCTATAAATTGGCCCTTGATGCCTTGTTCATTTGAGTTCATTGTTCATAGACTCTAGCATGAGCTAATACTAAATAGCATAGTAAATAAAAGCATTTTTTTTTTGCTAAAGCAAAATTACTTTCTTCACTAATGAAACTCAGCTTTATGAAATCACAGTGTCTGCCAGTGTGCTACATTTAAAATGTATAATTTAATCTATGCCAAAAGCTGAGTAGTAACAGAAAGTTTGCATAGCTATTATCATTTTATTAAATTAGTAATAAGAGTGCATAATGAAAAATGAAAAACTTTTTATTTAAAACTTAATGGGAAAGCAGTGCACAAGCAATGCAAATTAAAAAGTGGTACATTTAATTTTAGACAGTTGAATAAAATCTATTAAGAAAAATACAATTGTCAGTAACCATTGAATGACTTCAATAACTTTTTAATCAAAAAATTAGAATCATGACTATCAAATTTCCTAAGACTTATAAAATGATAAAATATTAGAATACAAAAACACATCTCATCAACTGTTATATCTCTAAAATGAGACATAAAATACTACTTTTAAATAGATGAATGTCATGCCAACTTAGTATTAGCTTCTTAGAGAAATTATTTCTTTCTTTTTATTTGAGGCATGAATACCTGAATACCATCTAATGTAATTAATCTGTTGTTTTATTAAGTTTGGTCTTCAGATAGATTTTAATGTCAATGACAATCAATCTCTCCAGCTATGCTACTTTTAACCTAGTTTTGTTTTTTCTTTTCTTTTCCAGTGCACTGTGATTTGCTGAGAGACAGAGCACTTCATTCTAGATACAGCTATCACCTGGTGTTTGCTAAATCACTGTGAAATTCTTGCAACAGCTGTTTGTTCCTGGGGAAACATTCACTTCATATTGCAGCAATAAACTGATCATTGCCAATTAAATGCCCATTAATTGTGTAAGCAAGGATTACAGCCAGATGTTTACATTAGAAAGAAAAATATCCTTTGCTATTTATTTTCCACTTATGGCCATCCCTTTACATGTAGACAATTATGTACATAAGTTTTTTATAATATGCCACAAATTTCAATTCAGAAATTAATAAAATAATCTCTCCATAGGTTTGATCTAACAGAAGATAGGCTAAGATAAATCATACATGTAATAAAAAGAATAAATTTGGACAGAATCACTTTGCAATGTAAAAAAATATGCTCAACATTACATAGTGACTCAAATGTTTTGGTTTGTTTTATTTGCTATATTCTATCTTTCCTAGAAGTTGTCTTTATTTTCCCTTTATTCTATTTGGAATAATAAGCCTATGAAATTGTATTTTTTAAAGTTGAGATAGAATAAACTCTCTCCCATAGTCTATTATGGAGAAGAAAACTTTAAAAATAAAGAACCCGTATAAAATAAAGGAAGGTGGTGTTTTGTAGAATTTTTGTTAAATCTCACCACTTTTGTATTTACCTGGGGCTTCATTCTATCTCAAAATATTATTTAAGTTCTTCTCCAGAATGCAGTAGTGATGAAAATGAAACATGCGCTTAATAATATGTTGTCTCAAGTAATTTATTTTTCAACATCAAAACAAAATTGGAAATAAAACACCAACCATGATGAATATATTTATTACCTCTTTTAGTGTCTAAATAAATGGTAAAAGTTAAAGGAAAAAAAGTGCTTCCATGGCAATACACACCTATAAATCATGTTTTTTCAGACAGGAGAGCTCTCACAGAATATATCATATACATATTTCGCTGCAGTTGTGCCTTCATGTTTTTATAAGGAACAGCAAATTCATATACATATCCTCCCCGTTAGCATCACTAATCCCAAACCCTCACATCCCAACCATACAATGTATGCAAACAATAACAACAAAAAGATTAGGTGGCATTCTGTTCCTCACCATATTGAACCACACCTCCTCTTTGGAAGGTGATCACAGGACACATTCAGAGCTGCGGAAGACATGAAACAGTAGCATCTGGCTCCTTAAATATCTCCACAGGCATTTGTAATGGCATCTTTGAAGTTTTCTCTGCATCTGTCACATGTTTAGACTGCACATTGACTGCCCCAGCTGAGCACGATTTTGATTCTTTGAGACTTTGAATAGTGTAATCTGTTTAAGAATAAGGCTCGGGAAAATCCCTCATAATATCCATACACAAGCTCTTTCATGATTAAAAAAAGGGGGTCCTCATTCCCATAACTGTTATTTTTTTATGCTGAAATGATGCCAGCCTTTGAGTTAATAATACAGCCTACAATTACATTCCAGCTTTGCACATTTTTTTGAGAACCTGTACTGAAAAATCACATCTTGTCTACTTTTTTCTAACCAGTGTTATAGAAATTACTACTTGAGAAGAAGGCCTCTGTAAATGTGATGTGTGCATAATCGTCTTGGCACCCGATTATAAAAGAAATCTGACCACTGTCAACTCACTTTGAAAATCATCTTTGATTCAACTTACTGAGCATCAAGTGCAGGATATAAGAATAAAGGGTCATTTGACTTAAATGGTAGTTTGAGTGCTATTGACTTTGCATCTATTAAATTAATATACTTCTTACAATTAAGTCATGAGGACTCCACTTAACCCACCTCAATATGTGAAAAGACTATTTCCTACTCAATGGTATCCTCAAGATATATCAAATGCCCACAAATACAAATTAAGACTATTAAGTATGGGTTCATTCTTTCCAATTCCAAAGTTTTGTTATTTTAAACTTTTGAAAATTAACAAAAACTGTCTTTGGTGTCTCTAAACTCAATATTTCAATTTCATTTTCCTCAGATGAGAAAAATACCTCATAAGTTTATTGACTGTAGAATATCAAGAGCTTACTATTTCACTCTCTCTTAAAGCTTTCTGTTTTAAAAGAGGACCACATGAAAGAAACGCTTCACTCTAAATCATGACTAATTTGAGCATGTGTGCACATATGTGCACACACACACATAAACACATACACACCCCCCAAAACAAACTGAAAATGTAAAAAAAAAAAAAAAACCAGCTGTTTTAAGGCAGAAGGTTTTTTGAGTCACACTGAATTATATCATTTCGGACATCATTTTCTGTTTGCTTATGAGATTACCTTGACAGAATTGGTTACTTTGTATAGTTCATAAAGAGGTTTGCGGGTCGTTTTTTTTCTTACTTAACAAAAAGAGCACCACTACTTAAAGAATGTAAAAGTAAAACTCAGCATCAGGAATAGTTGCCAAAATATTGCATACTCATATCTTGAACACAGTAGGTTGTCATGAGACATCAAGCTATTTATACAAATGAGTTAACCTTATGAATGTCAGTAATCAAAACCCCGGAGTGAGGCTTAGAATGAGACAGTAACAGGTATGAAACAGCTGGGAGAAATTGGGAGCACTTGTAAAGAAGAGGTTCAGATGCACACTACATTCCATATGAAGAGAATTCATAGTACTCAACTTATCTTTCTGAAGCGTTTTCACTCTCCTTTGGGGAGCATGTCACTATAGAATGTGTAGTAGCTTCTTTCTGACCTCCTTCTGCCAACTTGAGAGTGACTCTCTTCAAAGTCTTAGATTACTAAGGACATTATATCCACCAAAAAGGTCTCAGTGCATTGGTATAGTTTTTTTACCTAATGTTTGTGACTTTCATTATATGCCTGTTTGATACACAGATATACAAATTTGCTCACCCAATAGCATGCAGATGTGTCTTTGCATTCACACATATGGGTCTCTTAATTCAGATTTGGATGAATGGTTAAACTAAAATGTCAGGCTTGGTCATTCTGATTGAATACAGGTCTTGTTCCCAAATAGAATACAAAAAGGTCAGCGTGTGCTACTTGTTCCCAGAAAACACAATGATGATAGACCATAAGAAGGAAGTGTGGGTCCAGCGATTTAGAGGCCACTGCAACTTCACAAATTAAGAACACAGAGAAATGTCTACTGTGAACTCATTTGGCTATCATGATGGTGCATCTGTAAGTGAGGAAAGCCACTTTAGGTATTAGTTGGTAGGAGACAGTGTGAAGCAGGAGTGAGAAATTTGTTCTCAAAGAATACTTTATCAGTCTCACTTTCATCTTTATTACCAAGCATCCATGCCATACAGTTTCCTTCTTATTTCCCTTATGGGAAACTGGAAGAATTCTGAAATAAAGTGTTGATTTTTATGACTATTAAGAAAAAACTTGGGTGACAAATTAATTCACTTGATATCCGAATAATTACGATTTAGAAGGATAGGCTATATAATACTATAGGAGAACGATTCTAGAGATGTCGAAGGAAAATATAGACAGACAGATTTAGAGAAAATACTCAGTTATTATTATTAATGTAATCATTTATTTATTCAATAAACATTTACTACAGTACTATTATGTTATAAGAATTGTAAGAAAGAATATTGTAGAGGGAAAAAATACTAATTTGCTAATGGTTTTAATTCTGGTTCTTTCACTAACTGGCTGCTAACCAAGAATAGGCTACTCTACTTTAATGAGCACTAATTTTCTCATTTGTAAAATAAGAAGAGTAAAATAGTTAACTAAGTATCTTCCAGCTCTAACACTCATTACTGCATTTTTCATTTTTCAATCAGACAGTGCGTCATATTGTACATTTAGCCCATGGGTCTCCAGATTGCTGCTTCAGACTCTTCAAACTGAGTAGTGCATTTCCCACTCTGACAATCAAGTTCCTATCATGAGATTCCTTTGATACTAGTCTTCAAATACAAAAATGTTGGAAAGGGAAAACACCTAATACTTGAACAGGGCGCACACAAAAAAGAGAGGCTGCAGAATGCAAATAGTACTGCCTCATTCCAGAATGAAAACACACCTCCAAATTTACCACATGAATCTGCCAAAATTCCGTGTGTGTTTCATGAGACATTATTTCCACAATATTCTCCATAAGAAAGAGTTTGGTGGCCAGACGCGGTGGCTCACGACTGTAATCCCAGCACTTTGGGAGGCCGAGGCGGGCAGATCACGAGGTCAGGAGATCGAGACCTTCCTGGCTAACACGGTGAAATCCCATCTCTACTAAAAATACAAAAAATTAGCCGGGCGTGGTGGCGCGCGCCTGTAGTCCCAGCTACCTGGGAGGCTGAGACAGGAGAATGGCATGAACCCAGGAGGCGGAGCCTGCAGTGAGCCGAGATCGCGCACTACAGCCTGGGCGATAGAGCGAGACACCGTCTCACAAAAAAAAAAAAAAGAAAAAAGGAAAAAGAAAAAAAGAAGGAGTTTGGTGATCAAATGTGTCTAAAACGTTCTCTACACGACCAATCCTAAAAGCTCAGAATGACAATTCTGAGAAGACTTAAAATTAAAATAACCGTTTAATGCTTACCCTTTCCAAACTTATCTAAGCACATGACTACAGAATCCAATTTAGAAGACCTTGTAGTAGAAAATAAAACGAATATTTGTCCTAATGGATTTCTTAGGAAAAGGAAAAAAAAAAACAAAACCTAAGACAATTAAGACTAAAGCCCAGTGAAGATTCCATATTGTTGCCTTCATAGAAAAGCATATAGCCAAGAGGGGTACTCTTTGTTAAACTTACCTTCCATCCCACAAATCTAAGTACATGGGATATGGGTTAAAGGGAAGTCAGGTGAGTGCCATATATCCCTCACCTTTTAAGGAAGGCAGAACCTTATCATGAGAGGCTATATCTGCTGCAAAGAACACAAGTGTTTTGAGTATGGACGTGGAGTACAGTGAAACCTTCTCATAAAGTTTCATAGGAATGAGATTTTAGATATAATTGGATTTGATCTTGAATCTCATCTTCCACTCAGCAGGCTTGGTAATGGCAAAAAGGAGGTAGAAAGTAGATCCCTGCCTCCACAGTATCCTGTCTACCTGATCCAGATTGGAACAACAAAATGGGCAGTGTAATTCATTTTGTGAATCACTCCCATAGGACCGTTAACAGCCTCCATTAGTATATAAACCAGAGCGCACAAACACCACCCAGGTGTTGTCAAACCATTACCAGGGTACATTTGAATCCCTCAGAAGCATCCAGGGAACTGATGAAAAACTAGTATCCAAATTTGCCCCAGTCATGTCATTCCTCTTGCCAAAACATTATTCCACATCCTGATTGACTTTTTTTGGACTCAAGTTATCACTTAACATTAAAATTTTAGTGTATAGGAAATTAAAATCCATCATAAGGAAATCAGTGGCCATGAACATGAATGCTGAGCAACTTCTCTGCAAGAGAGTTTTTTGAATAGTTCCTTAGTAACCACCTCTTGGCCCTTTGCATCACTGTGAAATGCTTTTGCTGCAAATGTATAGAAAAACTGATAAATGGTGTCTTAAATAAAAGGAGCTCATTTTTCTCACTTGTAAAACAAAACAAAAAAATAGCTACTGACACTGAATACCATCTAACTAGCTCAATAATTCAGGTCTAATATATCTATTTTTGGCCTTTCCCTCACTGATGCCAGACTGCTCCTATAGCTTAGGTATCATTTGTATATCTGAGATGGACAAGGGAAAAAGCAGTATCAACCATGACAGTCACTTTCAAACTGAAAGTAACAGGCTTCCCAGCAGGCTACTTGGCACATAGTGGCAAGGGAACCTTGGATTGCATGTGTCAAAAGAAAGGAAAGGAAAAATTGTCAAAGGGTGCTGAGTAGCCACTAAGAATGATATATCTCATCTAAAATCAGTTCACTTTCTATAGTTATAATTACAAAGAGCCTTTCAAAACTAAAAAAAAATAAATAAATAAAGCTTGACAAAAATATCTAAACAGTGACTCTACAATATTTGTTTCAATCCTAACAAAAAAGGATGGCTTTCAATTTTAGTTTAAAGCAATGTTATTGATTTTTTCCTACCTGAATGGGTTGCAAATAACAGTGATTTTTATATGGCAGTGTTAATCCAAAACAATGCCAGTTTCCATTGATGAAATATTGGTAAAGGAATTTGTGACAAGATCATTCAAATCTCAGGTTTCTTTCTTTGCTGGTATTTCCTTTATTATTTTGCTAGTTTTTCTTCCTGGCATTTCTAGGATGTCCTCAGTTGCCTATTGTCTCAGTAGGATTTTTAAAAACACCACTTTTACTTTCTAAAGTGTTCTGGTTTGGGCAATAAATTACATGGTAACTCACTGCATCCATCTCTCTTCCTATGCAAATGATTCTCAAATTTATATTATTATACCAACCATGCACCTGACCCAGAGAACTCCATTGAGAGTGGCCTACTTGATATCTCCAAAATGCTCCTCTGAAACTCCACTATCCATAAACATGCCATCAATTTAATGATTCTTAACACTGACCATCAGTGAGGCACCTGAGAGATCAGACAAGGGCTGTAGGAATTTCTGTTAAATGTATGCATAAGCTACTTACTTAGCTCTGCTCCATGTGCTTCCAAATTGCTCCTACCATTTGGGGACAATCCCAATCCCTAGGTATTTGGGATTGGTATTGCCTGACATAGAAAAAGGAGACAACAAATGGTATTTCTAGTTCTAGATCCTCGAGGAATCGCCACACTGTCTTCCACAATGGTTGAACTAGTTTACAGTCCCACCAACAGTGTAAAAGTGTTCCTATTTCTCCACATCCTCTCCAGCACCTGTTGTTCCCTGACTTTTTAATGATTGCCATTCTAACTGGTGTGAGATGGTATCTCATTGTGGTTTTGATTTGCATTTATCTGCCATCCCATTACTGGGTATATACCCAAAGAAATATAAATCATGCTGCTATAAAGACACATGCACATGTATGTTTATTGCGGCACTATTCACAATAGCAAAGACTTGGAACCAACCCAAATGTCCATCAATGATAGACTGGATTAAGAAAATGTGGCACATATACACCATGGAATACTATGCAGCCATAAAAAAGGGTGAGTTCATGTCCTTTGTAGGGACATGGATGAAGCTGGAAACCATCATTCTCAGCAAACTATTGCAAGGACAGAAAACCAAACACCGCATGTTCTCACTTACAGGTGGGAATTGAACAATGAGAACACTTGGACACAGGAAGGAGAACATCACACACCGGGGCCTGTCGTGGGGTGGGGGGAGGGGGGAGGGATAGCATTAGGAGATATACCTAATGTAACTCACGAGTTAACGGGTGCAGCACACCAACATGGCACATGTATACATACGTAACAAACCTGCACATTGTGCACATGTACCCTAGAACTTAAAGTATAATTTAAATAAAGAAAAAATTTATATAATGCAAAAAAAAAGGAAAAAAAGAAAAGAAAAAGGAAACAACAAAACAAAGCTTTTGAGAGAACACATTGATGATCCAGCCAGACTCTTTGCTAGAATGACAGGTAATTTAAAGCCACCAATCAACATGCTTTTGAATGGGCTTGGGAGAACCACAGATTCAGAATAAACTGTTGCCTTCCTGAAAGAAATGGTTAGAGAAGTGTAGAAATGTGACATGTGCCAGAATTACTAAAAGTTAGAAAACCGTGTATCTCTTCACTAGGACTTTGAAGGCAGCACTGAACTTCTGTGTCCCCTCTGCTAACTTTTAGCGCTTGCTATAGCCAAGACTGTTGACAAAGCAGAGAAAAACACTCCCATCAGGCATGAGTCATCTATTCAGCAGAGCAAACAGAAATGTAAGATTCAATGTTGCCTTTGTCTGTCACCCCCAACAGATAAGTCATCACTTTATTCTTACTATTAACCTCCTATTTGTCTAAACTTTCATATTCTGTCACCTGTACAAGTGTAAGAACCTCCTCACTGCCCTGCCAGTTTCCACTCCTGCTGCCCCACCCCACCGAAACCACACATTTTAAAATGAAAATCCATTAATGTTTTTTGTCTGTTTAAAACTCATCAATGATTTCCAACTGCTTTTAGGATAAAGATCCATATCTTTACTATGGTCTATAAGACTCTTCATGAGCTAGTTTATGTATATCTATAAATTATCACTTTAAAACCATATTCTGAAATCCTTTTCTACCCTGGATTTTGTTCCTTGACAGAACACTTCCATCTCATGTCCTCTGAATACACTGTTTAATGTTCTTGGGATAAACTCCACCTTTTTTTAAAGTTAAAACCTGTCATCTTTCAGACCATGGATCAGACATCATTTCCTCAGGGAACTCTTCTCTAAACCCTAAGGCTAACCCTCTCATACTGCAAATGTGCTCTTATACCTTCACAAACTTTTCCTTTGCAGAATTTATCCTCGTATGATTACTGGATCACAATCATCTCCCCCATGCCTTTATGGGGAGTATTGTATCTTTTTTGTGTATTTTGTATGCTATTTCTGAGTATTTGTATGCTTTTTTCATGGGGAGTATTGTATCTTTAGCACAGTGTTTGGCACATAGTAGGTTTTCAATAAATAATTGTCAAATGAATGCATGAATGAATATAAACACAATACATATCTTATTGTAGTACCAGATCATGTTTAGTCTTTATTGTCAACGGACACTCCAAGTGAAAGTCATTCTTCCAAATAATAATCTTAAATGGTGGAATTATTACAGCTTCCCACCAAACCATTTGTGATTATCTTTACTCATGCACTTACCCATACTAACTTTTATATTCATTGACTATGATGCTGCTAGGTTAGTGATAATGATTAATCGCTATGCAGAACAGCATTTTTAAATTTGTCTTAAAACTACTCAATTTTCAAAGTGTCCCCTCATAGTATTAATGTAGACTTTTTAAATGTTATCTCATGTGACATTTTATGATTTTAGAGATAGTTCTTATACTCCTTTCCAACCACAGCAAACCCTGTGATGCTCCACACAGACTCCATTTACCAGTCAGGCACATCTGTCTCCCAGTCTGTTTATCAGCCACTAGAAGTGTTGGCTTCTAACAGCTCACAGTTGACCCCTTCTCCACAGAATTGCCCTTGGCTGATGGGGGGCCTTCTCTCTTCTAGAAAAGAAGATAAAGTTCGTAGCCACCAGGTCACTGCATAACTAATACATCTTGACATATATAAAAGTACTGATTAAAATTCCTTTCCAAAAACCATTTTTCTTCCTAATAAACTATTTTTCATTGATATTACTAAACAGCAAGGCTTGGTAAATGCCATTTCAAAATTTAGTTGCAGGATTGAGATTTTATAAAGGTAACTCAGTATACCTAGAGAGAGTTTTCCTCCTGGCTGCACAGCCCAGTGTAAATTCAGAAAGTAAATCATTCTATTTGTACGGTGTATTTAACAAATAAATTTAGAATGAGTATGTCATTGGTTCATTTATATAAAAACAAAATCAACACGGCACTACATATGAAAAATTACATATTAAAAAAATAGACAGTATTAACTGTTCAACTCTTATTTTAGAAGCCGAGAGGGAAAAGAAAACTGAAGTGCTAAAATGCAGTGGCTAAATCTTGTATTATGGGCCAACCAGCCTCAGCCAGTCACTTACAGTTCTCTAAAGATCCAATAAGCATTCATCAATTAAAATAAGAGAAAAAGATAAACAACTCTTGTCAAGGTGGCTATTAATTTCAGAAGTCTACAAAGCTACTCATTCTTGATCCCTGGTGAAAAAAACTGGTTGGTATATAACTGACTCTAGTTCACATCGTACGGCAGCTTTCAGTCTCAAAGGTCCCAGAGAAAGAGTGAGCAGAGTTCCAATGTCAGAGATTTCAGCCAAGGTTCTTATTGCGGGGGCAGTGCTTAGAGGTCAATTTCAATCCTCAAGCTGAAAGAAATCACAGTGACAAATAGGTAATGCAAAAGATTTAAGTTTGTTATCTAGACATTTGCATTATGGTAAGAACTTAACAAATAAGTTAAATTAAAAATTGTTCCAATTATATAACCTATTTTAGCTTCCTAAAATTTTATATCAAAAAAGTCTACTTTGAATATGCTATCAATAACCATAGAAATACTTTACTTAATTAGATTCTGTTCTATCTTTAAATTATGTTTAAGTATAAGAAGACAAGAATAAGGTAAGCTCACTATGTAATAAACACTATATAATCTTCATAATTTGATTTATCCTCATACTGTATTTGATATTAGTATGTACAGTTATCTAAATGCCACCTTCTCCCGTTCATGTATTTAATTCTTAAAGTTTTAGATTATAATATTAAGGAAACTACACACATAGAAATTAGTAATTTTTCTAACAAAATATAGGACAAAATTTTTACCTAAAATGGGTTAAAATAAAACTGACTTATTCCAAGATGCTGATATAGCTAAGCAATAAAGATTCCTAAAATGAAAATTATTCCATTTGTATTTCAGTACAAGTTTGTCATAAAATAAAATCAAACTGATGGTTATCCATTTGTTGTATTTATTTAGGGTAAAGGACACATTCAATTCAGGGGTCTTAAACTGACCTTAATTAGTCATTCTTGCAAATATGCTATCGTGTTTTTATTGTGACCAAAAAAATCTATACACACACTTACACATGCACACAGAGCCAGGCGGAAAAAGTTTGTTTTCGTTTTTTTAAAAAAATCTTCTGGGAAGAACATATAAATCAATATAATAAAATAATGGAAGTATTGCATATATTCTTCAATATTTAAGATAATAGAGAATATTACAAGTAATATAAAATTATTACTGCGGAAGTTTCTCTTCAACAACACATTCCACTGCAGGAGCCAATTTTTACAGCTCCCTCCTCAATGTTAGCGAAAACATAAACCAAAAAGCTGTCAGTTGAACAGTGAAACTGACTAAAATCCCTTTACAGGTCACCTGGTCTGTGATTGTTGCAGAGAAATGACGTCCCCAAACTAAAAGCCAAGTACTCTTTAGCAACTTAAGTATTGAGAACTGCCAGCCCCTAAAACCTGATTTCCCAAGAGATATCTGGGAAAATCGAGGAAAGGGTAAGGAAAATATGGGTGGGTAATAGAGGTGGTAGGAGAAAAATTAAGAAAATATTTAAAAATCCAAATAATGGGGAGTTTTTACTCTAAATAACAGTACTTCTCCACATATGATATTTTGAAATTACCTCTAGCCCCAAAAGTGCCAGTTGTATTTAGAAAGTGTTTGCAATTAATAAACCAAGAAGTGATTCTAATACCCTCACCACTGTAACCCACCTTAAAGGAAATCCTGCCCAGTAATTGTGTAAATGGGTCTTTTCCTAACAGTTGATAGGAAGATAATTACCTAACAGGAATTTTCAAAGTTATAAAGGCAGATTATAGTTTAGAGTAATCTTATTAAAAATCAAATTCACAACATCAACAGATCCTTCCTGTGCCATGTAATTACATTACAGACACTTAATTGAAATAAACTAGACATGAAACCTGGCCTAGCACAGGCATGTACTGATGGTTAAGACTCAGCAGGGTGGTGCTAGTTCATTAAATGTAGTCTTCACGTATATCTGGCCATTACATTTTAAGAAAATATTAAAAATAAGAACACTAACTCAATCAAATTTGTTAATATAGCAATATCCATATACAATTTCTCCTGTATATGTAAAACACACTTGAAATCAATGATAACAAAAAGAGTTTCTGTGAAGAAATTTTTTTTCCTGGTTAGAGATAAAGATTATATACAGAAAAATTAAGCATTGTAAATGATAATATGAGTTTATATAAAAATAATTAGCAAAAAAGGCCATATTACAAAAATTTCTAGGTCATATATTTTGGTTTCTCTAAATGTTAAAATGCCTCCCTTAAGCCTGCTAAACCTTCTGATGGCATCTTAAGCAGACCAGCACTCAGTGAAAGGCCAGAGCTAGAAGGTCAGCAACATCGTTGCTAACCCAAGCACTATCTACTCCAGATTCTCAGGCTTTTTAGGAAAATAAGCCGAACAGAATTTTCTCATATTTTATCACCCCAGAGAGTGAATTTATCCAAGCCCAAACTTTACTACTTGTACCTTAAGCTCTAATAAACTACCAGCAAAGTGTGTTTTTGTCTGGATGTCTGTGGCATTGGGTGCAAGGGGTCTGTATTTACAGGCCAATATAACAAATGGACATGTATTTGGAAACAGCTCAAGTATCCTTATTAATGAATAATCATGAGACAATCTCTTTATATAAATTGTTACACAATCCAAACAAAGAAATCCCCCTATGGGAGTGAAGTGATTTTGGGCCACTATGCCTAACCAAGCAAAGCAAGGTTGGCGCTCTCAAAGCAGTCAAAGATAATAGGTGCAGCTGCAGCATCAGCAGTGAAGGTGGAAAGAGAAGACCAAGCTACAGGCCTCCAAACAAAGGGCTGCTCATAGAAGGGATATCCTTACATCCTGCAACAGATTGGTGAATGAATTACTGGGAATAATAACATGAGGTGATCAGATTTCAATAACACTGTTTTCTATATGATTATGCATTGCTTAACAATGAGAATACAATCTGAGAAATGCCTTGTTAGCTGATTTTGTTCTTTACGAACCTCAAGGAGTACACAAACCTAGATGTTACAGCTTTCTATACACTGAGGCTGTATGTTATATCCTGTTACTCCTAGGCTACAAACCTGTACAGCACGTTTCTGTGCTGAATACTATAGGCAATTGTAACACAATGATAAGTATTTGTGTATCTAAATATATCTAAACATGAAAAAGGTACAGTAGAAATATAGCATTGTAATCTTACGGGACCACCACTGTATATGTGGTCCTTTGTTGATCAAAATAGCATTATGCAGCACATGACTGTATTACCATTAGGCAGGTTCAAATTACGTATTCAATATGTGCTATGTTAGAATCACATTTATGGTATCTATAAACTTCAGAGGAATAAACTTTAAAATTTTTGGCTGGACATAGTACAAACATGCTTATACTATGTATATGGTAAAACAAAACTTTTTAAAATAGTGCTAAAAATAGCATAAAATACTAACAAGGAAATATACAGCATCTCTCTTCTAAAAATCCTAAAATAAATGCTTTACTTAGATGTTGACTGGCTAACTTGGCACTAAAAAATTTATCATCATTTACAGCTAAATATATTTTTAATTTTTTTTCATTCTTATGAAAAGGGAAGATGTATTAGCCTGTTCTCACACTGCTAATAAAGGCATACCCAAGACAGGGTAATTTATAAAGAGGTTTAATGGATTCACAGTTCCACATGGCTGCGGAGTCCTCACAATCATGGTGGAAGGCAAAAGAGGAGCAAAATCACGACTTACATGGCAGCAGGCAGGAGAGAGATCATGTGCAGGGGAACTCCCCTTTATAAAGCCATCAGATCTCATGAGACATATTCACTATCACAAGAACAGCTCAGGAAAGACCAGCCCTCACTATTCAATTACCTCCCACTGGGTCCCCGCCATGACATGTGGGAACTATAGGAGCTACAATTTGAGATTTGGGTGGAGACACAGCCAAACTGTATCAGTAGACTTTTAAAAAATTTTTACAATAGATTTGCTAGAGCAATCTTCCTTCAAAATTGAAATTTACTTTTCATATAATTTTTATTTTTTTAAATTAACAATAAATCAAATCCCTGCAATATTATTTAGGACCAACAATTAGTAGAAGCACCTAAACAAATTAACTCCAACATAAAAGGAATTGACTGAGTCACCTAACTGGTGGCCTTTACTGTTGGTTTGATTCAGCAGCTCAACAACATCAACACTGAACCTAACTTGTTTTCTTCTCTCTACTCAGCCTTTTGTAGGGTCAGAATTATCCTAAGTCCCTTCTTACTTATTGAGACAAAATAGTCAAAGAACTTTCCCTGCACAAGGCATTCTTCAGGAGGAGAGAGATTCTGTCTCCTGGAAAATCTCACAAAGGCTGTCAGCTTAATTTTGCCAAATTAAATCCCGAACACATTACTCGTGGCCACAGTCATACCATCTACCAATTGTCTTAGTCCTAAATTCCTGAAATAATCACTATGGAGAGAAGAATGGGACAACTCATATTGGCTTTCACTAATCAAGGGCCACTGAGGATAAAGTCAATTCCATCAAAATTTTAGTGTCTACATTACAATGAAGAGGTGGAGTCATGTATAGCATTTAATGTTTACACCAAAACTACTTCCTACCTTCTTCCTAATCAAATCCCAATTTTGACTGGATAGTGAATGGAGATCCTTTGATCTCAGGCATGAGATTGTGACCCACATCTGGTCAAGGTGATGTAAGAGTATGATTGTTGGAAAACTATTGCCTGTTTTCTATCTTTGAACTCAATCACGTGACAATAAATCTTGGAGTAACATTAGCCATCTCAACAATATAAAAGAAACCCCAGAAAAATCACTGATAGTCTCCTTCAGTATTCTTAAATCATTGTGTCACTAAATATCTGCAGCAACTCTCTCCCTGACTCTGGACTGTTATCTAACATCTACATTAAGTGTTATACAAACTACTATTAAACATCATGAATTTTGCATCTTGGTTAGAGATCATAGAAGGGAGCCTTTCAGGGTTTATTTTTATGTGGTCTATCTACTAAGACTTCTAGAAAAGGACACATCCTCTCTTAAGATGCAACATCCAAAAAACAAGTTTGTAGGTTGGTTTTGTTAAATTTGGTTTTATTTTATTTTTTAACTTTTCATTTTTAAGTAATTTTAGACTTACAGAAAAGTTGAAAAAATTATAGTGAATTATTGTATAATCTTCACTCAACTTCCACAAATAGATTTTATAAAGTCACAGTGAAACAGAACAGTTCCCTGACTCAAGTTGCAGGATGTGTGACAGGGGCCACTGCTGCTCAAACCCCTTACAGGAGGGGGAGCACGCAGATGGGCAGGGGTGCAGGAGCCAAGGAGAGTGCTTTTGGGCTCTGGCCCCACAGTGGCATCTAAGGGTGTTTTCCTGGGACTCTTGAAGCCCCAGCTGGTGTGCTATAGTGCTCTTTTAGGTCTGCCGTCTGCAGACGGCTTATGTGTTAACCAGCTCAGTGCCGTCTTGGTACCCGGATTCTTGTCCGGCGTCCAGAAAGAATAACAAGTCACACATGGACTTGAAGGATGGTGAATGCAGGGATTTTATTGGGTGATGGAGGTGGCTCTCAGAGACATGGGTGGGGAGCTGGAAAGGAGATGGAGTGGGAAGTTGACCTTCCCCTGGAGTTCAGCTGTCCCATGGCCAATCTCCTCTCTGACCCTCCCCAGCTGAACCTTTCCTGATGTTCAGATGTCCCCTCACTTCTCTCCTTCTCGGCCACACCACTCTCTTGCTCCTCTGCTCTTCTGTTCATCTGCTCATCTGCCCATCTGCTCGTGGAGCCTGGGGTTGGGGCTTATATGGGTACAGGATAGCAGGGCATGCTGGGCAAAAAGGCAACATTTTGGAATGCCTTTTCTCATTTAGGGCCGAGAGTTTCCAGGCTTGGGCGTGAGTAGTTTGCTGGGGAAATGCCCCCTTCTACACAGTATTTCTATATCTCCTGCCCACATCAACAGTGTTCTTGTCAAACAACAACAATGAAAAATAGGTGTTTATAGGTGATTTGTCAGAATTTTATGTTTGTCACATAGAATGAAAGTAACCCAAGAATATAAATTCTGCAAGGCCAAGGAGCATGTCTCTCATTCCATCACTCAGTCTTTAGCATATCTCTGATACATAAGAGGTGCTTGTGTTATTCAGGATTCTTTGGGTTGCAAATAACATTTAAAAAAAATTGAACTAATTAAAAAAAATAAAATTTACTTACTAATAAAATGAAAACTTACCAATGTATGTAAACATGTTTTTCAACACCTAAGACCAATATTCTTGCTTGTGTGCTTGTTTCTATTTTATTTTTATTTTAATAAAAACAAGAAAGAAATTACAAGACTATTAAATGACTTAGGGTTTATAATAAACAAACTCAACAAGAGCTATCCCTCCTTCCCCATGCCTGTAAAAGCATTACTAGACTTACATTTTTTCTTCAAGTTTTTCTGATATTCCTCATCTTCACTTTTTTAATTCTCTCAATTTTATGACAAAGATAGCTATTTCAGGCTTGTATTGTCTCATCTCATGAATCCCAGGGGAAAGATACTGCTTTATTCTCAACGTGTCTTTAAAAGTCCTAGGGCTGATTTTTATTGGCTTTACTTGGGTCATATGTTCATCACTGAACCAACAAGTATGGTTAAGGAGATGGGATATACCTATTGGCTGAATCATCTACTAATGTCTGAGATTACAATGAGGCAGTCAGCCCCAAGCCAAGCCACAGTGGCAGAAAATATAATTTTGCAAATTTCCTTTGGGAAACTGGAAACTCTTTGCCAAAAGAAAAAGAGAGGGATGATGAACCAGGGGAAAAAAAACTGATACACCTACTATAAAATAAAAAATATTGAATGAGTAAGTTAATGTATTTTAAATGTTCACATATACATAAGTTTGAACCCAAAGGGGAGATGCCCCCAAAATAAAAATAAAATATCAACAAGCAAATGCTGAAATTGCTGAGAGATCTGAATGGAGCCATATAAGTTCCATACATAGGCAGTATTGGCACTAGATGCTTTGGAAGCCTTGGTGGTGACAGAAAATAGACATGTGATGGCTTCTCAAATGTCTAGCCTAGACATTGATTATCTTTGTGAAAGCATTGTCAGAAATAAGAGAAAAAAACTACTGCGAAAGAGATATGTTTTCAGGAAAAGAAAACAAACGAAAGGAAAAAAAATGGGATACACCTAAAGGCTCCTAAAGAATTAAATGAGGAGATATTTGAAGAAACTAAGTTCTGAAGCTGGATGTGGATAGCCTTAGAAATGCCATCTTGTTACAGACTTTTCTGGACCCTTTTATTACTCACAAGTAGGAGTGGTAGAAAAACAGATTATACTATGTCAGCACAATACTAAAATAAAAAGAATAAGTTAATGTAAGTAAATATATATTTATGGATATCATAAATTTTGATTAAAAAGCAGACACATTGAGGCCAGCAGAAACATGGAAGACAGTGCAGTACTAATGCAAAAAAGGTAATATTTAAATATACATTATTTCCTTTCCATCCGTGTCCCTTCAGAAATAACTTATGCAATCTACTGCACTGAAGTGAATGGTCGCACATATATCATATGACAGCCTCATTCCTCAGGCCTCAGTTGATTGGACCAGAAATGGTCAGTTGACCTAGAATAAGCTAGTCCATTGGCTGACTCGAGTAAAGAGTCAGCTATTGTTCTCAAGAATTTGAATTACAAATTTAAAACTGAAAAAGTTAAGGTTAAGCCACATTAACATCAGAGTGGACACTTTGGGGAATGTCTAAGAGCTCCTACTATTAAGAGCATAGATTCATCCCAGGTGTTTCCATTTGTGAGCTTTTTCTTAAATCCCTATATGCAACAATGTTTTAAGGTATTCTCAACTTATAATGATTACACAAAATACTTAGGAACTTTTTTATTACTGATAGTTCTTTTTTAATCACGTCTCTGCAAAGACTGTATCACAATTACATTAACTTGAGAAATAGGCATCTCATTTTTTATCTTTTTTTAGGTTTTGTATTATGAAAAGGTTAAATATATATATGAAAGTAGAGAAAATAAATGAATGAACTACCATGTATTCAACATTTAGCTTCCATAATTATCAATATTTTAAGTAGTAATTTTTGATTAACTTTTTAGAATTACATGAGTTTAGATCAGCCTGAAATATTCATTCTTTACAAACTTGAAATGTTTGGAAAATTAATTTATTATCAATCTACAGGCATCTAACAAATCTGACTTGTAAATGAATTTCTGAATTTTACTTCAATAACATCTGTGTTAAACTTACACACATTTTTAAACAAGAATATGATTCAGTATTTTTAATTAGGTTACTATTTGTAGGTAAAATATAATGTATCTGGTGAAGTAAACTGATATATTCATTCTGTTATCATTTCATATTAATAGTTAAAACAAGCTGCTCTATATGCAAAGGGTGTTTGTGCCCTATTGAATATACTGATCTTCACCTTCCACTTTAAGAGGACTTCATTTGCAATATTTGCTCTTTTTTAAAAAGTTTTATAGTAAATTTTATGATGTTTTTAGTTTGCATTGTCTACATTTATATGGGGTTCTAAGCACTTCTTCAGGATTAGAGAGAGTAAAAGTATCTAATGAGCAAAATAGTTATTGCTACGATTTAGGAATGTGTTTTGGTATGCAGAAGCGAGAATTAAATTTTCTATTGTTCTATGTCCTTACGTACCAGCCTTTTGGAATTAAGTATACCAATTTTGCAATCTTTTATTTATGATCATCCATTAATACATAATGCTTGGGGGAAGTACTGACTAGAAAAATCAAAAAACCTGAGTTCCAGCCCAAGATGTGTGACAAAATTATGGGTGATCTTAGACAAGTCACTTTGCGTCTCTGGGGCTCAGTGTTTTTACCTGTGCAATGCGCGATTCAGTTTAGATGATCTTTCATTTTCTTTCAGCTCTAAAATCTGATGTCTAGCTGTGCTTTTCACAATGAATAAATAGTTGTTGTTAAAAAAAATACCATATCCAAAGTTAAAAATCTTTCCTCTTCTCCAGTAACTTTCACTCATAGCTTAGGAAATCTGAGCTTCAAAAAGATCATTTGTAGTATATGTACTTAGGAAATCAAGGCCCAAGTATATTTAAATATTTTGATTTAGACAATATTATCTCTCCACTCTTGAGAGTCTTTATCCTGCAAAATTGTAAAAGCTCAGCAAAAAATCGAAAAATATTTTTCAAGGATTACCTCTTATTTTAGATTACTTAAAGAACAGGGTGGGTGACTTGGATTACCTCAAAAATAAAAAGCCTGGGATAATAATTACTTTTCATATAAGCAACACATATTTGTAGAGAAGAACCAGAAATTTTTTTTAAAGTCAGGCAAAACTATTTATCTTAACATTTCATTAAACTGTGTGTATTTGACAGAAAATCTCTTTTGCCCTTTGTAGAATTTTTGTTGGTAAATTAGAAGCCAGCAAATGTTCAAGTTTGATCTCCAATGAGAAGTGGATCTATGTGTAGATACCCACACATACAGCAGTAAATGTGCTTCATGAGCACTTGAAATGTCGCTAGTGTCACTAATAAACTCAATTTTGTAATTTAATATAAATCTAACTAAATTTAATTTAATTTTAAAATTAACTAAAAGCTTTGTAAGTATGTGTGGAATAACTTGCGGCTATAAATTCACTTTTTCAACTGTAAATGTTATGCATTTGAAATACAGATAAATTATTTCTGATACAAATTTACTGCCTAAATTGAGATATACTGAAAATATAAAATATACAAGAAGAAACAATGTAAAATATTTTATGAATATGTTTTAAAATATTGACTATATGTCTTAATGACAATTTTTGAATATATTGGCTTAAAATATATATTAAAAATAATTGCATCTGTTTCTTTTTAGTTTTTAAATGTGACTACTAGAAAATTTAGAATTACTTAGGTGGGTTCTCTCATGGTGCTACACGCCTACAGTTCCCAGTTATCTGAGAGGCTGAAGTGGGAGGATTGCTTGAGTCCAAAAGTTGGAGGCTGCAGTGAACTGTGATTGAGCCACTATACTCCAGCCTGGGTGACAGAGTGATCCTCCTTCTCAAAAATAAATAAATAAATAAATGAAATAACTGTGGCTCATGCCTCTAATCAGCACTTTGGGAGGCTGAGAGGGGAGGATCCCTTGAGCCAGGAGTCAAGCCAGCAGTGAGCTAAGCTGTGATTGCACCACTGCAATCACACCCATTCCATCTTTGGTGACTAAGCGAGAACCCCATCTCTGGAAAAAAAAAATTACTTATGTGACTCAAACTATTTTCCACTGGATGGTTCTTATCTGAAACACTGGGTCATTTGAAGGGAATAATTTCCAAGCAGTTCTTGCTAAAATTACTCATGAATCATTCAATTCAGGTAGTGATTGAATAAAAAATGAAGCAGAACACCTGAGCTCCAGTGAAGTTATTTCTGTTGAGCAGAAAAACTAGTTAAAATAATTAAAAGCATTTGAGGCTCTGTCTTTATCACTGACAATATATTTCAAATCACTGGCTGAATTTTTAAAATATATCCAGAAATTTGGAATTGGAAAAGGTCTTACCTTATCTAAATTGTTAATCTTACACAGAAGAAAACCTACTTTATGTTGAGTTTCCAAGATTATTTTAAAAGTCTGTGATCAAGTCAGGAGTAGAACTTCTAGTTTTCAATCTATTCTGCTAAGATTAAATAAGTATAAGGAATTAAGAATTTAAATAATTTAAAATAGAAACTATCCAGCAAAACACATAAAAATGGGTTTTCTTAAGAGTCTCTTAAAGATCTTCCTTTATATAAATGATCAAAACAAAAGATAATTTTTTAAAAGAGACTTCCTTAAAAGCATGTTTTAGTTATTTTGTAAAAAATCAGTGGCTCTTTCCCACTTTTCTCCAGTTTTATTGATAGATGTATCCCTGTACTGTATATGCAATATACTCAATATGACCATCCATTTGAATATAAGAGGCCAAAAAAGGGTTAAGATTGGGAGCAAACTTAAGGCCAAACTGAATTCAAAAAGTTGCTGATGTGAAGTACCAGGTCTCCTGGGGAAACAACACACAGGCTGCACCATTGACTTGCCAATTAATTCAAGGAGCTACATGGCTATTAGTTCAGGAAAGAGACGCTTGCTTGCCTGCTTGCCTAGAGGTAAGAGCTAGGTTTGCAGCTGACAAACAGCAGGATGACAGAAATAAATGGGGAGAGAAATCAGGAATACGAATCTAAGTATTTCATTTTCTTGCCTGGGGATCAAAGAAAACCTCAAATGTCAGCAAACTGTGGTATCTTGTATAATATACAGAAGATTCATTCATCATAAAATACTTCAAAATACAAGCAATTTTCTAAGAATCTTTAAGATAGCATCACAGAAAGTACATTCTATTAATTCCTACAAAATTCTAAAATGTGTCTTCAAGTTTAATTATGAAAAATGTGAAAATTAGGCCCATAGAACTTTGCAGAGCTATAAATAAGTTTTATATGGTATACATATACAATGTGAATCAAAGATTCTAAATTTAATGGTTATTAAAAATGCACATTTATCATTATTATTATTTGTTTATTACTATCTTGTTCAATTTGGTCATATTTGTTTCTTCTTGTACACATTGAATGTCAGGGTTCAGAATTTTTAAAATTTCTACATGCTTAACTTTTCTAAGGGAATTTCCATGTATGAAATGATGCAATGATGATCACTATATTTGACCCTGACACTGTGAAATTGCTAGCAGTGCATACCTGCTCTGAAGCTAATTAAGAACATCTTGAATATGCTCTTTGCAGGGGTATTTCATGGTAATCCACTGGAAAAAAATTTATTCAACTGAAAGCCTTCAAGTAAATAGGTGACATCGCAACTCTTTTCTTCTAAATGTGCTTCCGTAAATTCACAGGAGTATTGGGGGTCATAAAATGCAACTACATGAAGCCATTTAAATTATACTTAGGAAAGTATTTGTAGTTTCCACAGTTGCAGAAAAATCACTGTATAATTAGCATACTATTTTGATACCCTAAAATGTTTTCTGTCAAAGATGCATTGCTTTATTCTACATTATTTCCTGTCTTAATTGTGGCTTGGTTCATAGCACCATACTCTGGATGAAATCTAGGCTGCAAAAAATCTATCTGGGTACCACTTTGTCCTGTACCACCCTTTTTGCACTGAATCAGAGTGAGGGGAATCTTGGGCAGTCGACAGCTTTATCACTGCTTCCGAGTTCAGGTTGGCTGGGCTCCCAAATCTCTTGGGACATGTTGGCTGCCAAAGCAAATTAGTCTCACTTTATCTTGGGGGCAGTGACTTTGCTAACTTTATTGGCTGTGTGGGGCCTAAGCCTTCTAACACCAGAAGGTGACACATTAGAAAAAAATTTAGTTAAGATATTGATCCCCTTCCCACCCAAAAATGGCATGAGTGAAAGAATAATTAGGAAAGCTATTGGGGAAAAAGAATCCAGTTAGAAAACATGAAAGAGGCCTGGGCTTAAATTGTAATTAAAGAGGCAGAATTGTAGGATCACTATAAGAAAACTTTGACATTAGGCTAAATTTATAATCTGAAAAATATGAATGTCATTTGTAAAACAGATGAAACAATAAATCATATCCAATCTGTATTACTAAATATATATTTTTAAAAAGATGGTCAGGGGATGCAAACAGAACAGAAGTAATCAAAAGTAAAAATCATAGAAAAAGTGGTCAGGCTTGAATAAGTCTATTGAAGTGTTCATGTAATGCTTAACGGAAGCCTCCTGCCCAAATAAAAGAGGATTATATATTTCTAGTTGTGTCTTCAGTCCCCTACATGAGTGAGAAAATTGGAGGGTTGTCTGAGTTTATACATATGCTTATACATAAGGAAAGAGAACTCTTTATTTATTTCAAGTATATAGTTTTGGGGAAACAAATGGTGGAAAAATGTACATTATTTAAAAGTTGTATCTCACAGAAATGATTAACTGTGGGCAGTTTTTCTCCCAATTGCAATGTTTACCTATAAATCTAAGACAGAAGTTTGGATGGTCTAATCACCATATATTCATATTTGGTAGGTCAGTGTTGGGCCTAGGATAATTTCCTTTTTAATAATACCCATCTCTAATAGCAAGAGAAGGTGCTTTCTTAGTTTCACCAGTACAACTCCAGACATTAAACAATACTTGTCTTATGATAAACAATAAATAGTTGATGAAAGCATGAGTGAATAAATTACTAACAAATGAATGAATAAATAAAGCACACATTATTCTGATGCAAATTGTCCATGAACCAAGCTTTGAGAAACAATAATCTGGAGTCTTCACTCTTTAATTTAACTTTAGAGAATGTTAAAAAAGTAATGATCATTTCCATAGCAGCGTATTTAGGAAATATTTACGATCCGTGACACCTACTTCATTGAGATGATTCTGGTTTACCGATACATGTCCAGAAATACTTGAATACAGTATCAATTATTTCTATAAAGAATTATTCTTCCTTAGTGATGAAGCCTCTTTTTGTTTGTTTTACTTTCAGTTGTTAACTCTGATAGTAGTGTTGAAGTTAATTGGATAGGGTGTAAACTTGCTTAACTCCATAATGATTCCTCCCTGCCAATCTTTTCATCTCCATGATTATTACCATGAATTCTCTGAACTCCTTGCCTATGTTACTAAACAACACAAAATGAATTTAGTGAGAGTAACTAAGCACTGATATGACAAGTTGATAGCAGGCCTACTAATATGATCTGCTTGTGGTCACTGATCTCAAATGTCTTTGTTACATTCCAGATGAAAGACAGTGAAATGAAGAGTTAAGCAACATCAGCACCTCTGGAAAGGACTTCAGTATTTGAGAGTTTGGAATTTGAGGACTCTATATTGTGTCAGATCTCCTTTATAATTTAAAATACAGAGGATATCAAAATTGGATTTAGGGTCATTTTGATCTCCTAATAATTCTTGCTTCTCTGTTGCTAAAGAGTTCAATAATACTGAACCCCAAAATAAACTCATAGTACAAACAATATTGTTCTAGGAAGTATTTTAACTGCAAAAGTAACAACAATAAAGTAATAATGATCTTTTGTAAATTTTGACAAAGGGCCAGAGGTTAACATGTCATATGTAAGTTTAAAATATTTATTACACAATGAGAAATTTAACACTAATGATAAAAATGCTATAAGGATTTGGATGAAGCAGGGTTCAAATCTCATTTGAGGAGTCAAGAAATTATTAGAGGAGGAAGCACTTCAGTGACTTGTGTGTAGCAGGCACCAAACAAATATTTGCTGTAGGAATGGTATTTTAATGAGATCTTCTACATTAAGCATATAATATGATAGACATTTATTATTAAAGAATTTTTAAATGACTTTTAAGATATATACCAGAATTTTAAATATAGCTGATAAGGTCCTTCATGGTCACACTTCTACCTACCTCCTTACGTTTATTTTGAATCATGTTCTTCAAATCATCCTCGACATCTGCTAATCTCTCAAAGCATAATATCGTGTCCATACCTTACATAATGTTGTCCTATTATTCCTTTTGACCCAAGATAATCACATTAGATTTCCTCTGCGTACGTCTGGATGCAAATTTGCTTAGGGTTCTTTACAACCCCTGATGATCAAGGAAGACATAGGGAAGGCAACCCTCGTTGGTATGCAATATCTGCACCTTTCAGGATTCTCAATATTGCACAAGGTGGAGAGGCATCTGGCTTTGCCTTGGTGCTATGATTTTAAAAGTGGCAAAGGACAAGACACATGTTAGCCACCTGCCCCTTCTTCCTTTTTCTTTGCAAATTCTCAGGGTTTGGTATTGGGAGAATTTGGAGAAGACTATTGCAAAGGGACTTCAAATATTGCTTAAGTTTCCTCTCTGATTCTCACTTGTGTTTGGACAGCCCTTGACTGTCATTTCGGGATGAACTTTATTTCCATCCTGGTCTTTATGCTTCTGAGAGTCAAATGGTGCAAGTCTCTGTTACTTTGTCACCTTAGGGGACAACAGCTTATGGGTGAGAGGAGTAAATTAAGAATTCAGCCAGAGATGGGAAGGGACAGCATTCTAGATGTGGAGCCACTGGGGAGAAACAAATTTGAATAAAAGGAATGAAAGGAGATATATTTTTTTAAGGTGAGTTTGGCATGAAGATTTGATGTATGCTAGGAAAAAATGAAATGTTAAGAAAGGTTTAGACAAGGTCATGGGAATAGAGACTCTTATGTTTTGATGAAGTAACCACAGAGTCCATCTTGAGTTCGAAGTCAGTTTATATCCCTTCCCCCTTCTCATCCCTGCCCTTCCATGTTTTGAAAGACATATACAGGAATTGAATGACTTGACATATAACCACAAAACTGACTAGCACATGCCATCCCATTGGAGATGAAAGATATCACTGACAAGGTACAATAATGGGGTCAAATGACAGCCTTCATCAAGAAGTTATATTTTTCTTGAAAGTTTATTTCCCAGCAGGTGACCACCTTCAAATACTCTCCAATTGCATTTACCATATGAGTAATGACCATTTATCTTAATATTCTATTGTCTCAGTGGTCTCCAACTCATTCTATTTTAAAAGTAATCTTGTCCACTTTCTTCAACATGGTCCAATCCTTTCTTTAGAGCATGCAGGTATGGATCTAACTACCCAAAGAGAAACAGATTAGATAATATCCCCAGTGTGGATTCAGAAATACATTAGGTTATAAGAAAATTGATGGATAATCTCTACCAATAAAGATCAAGTAACTCAGGAAGTCTTTTGGTTTTTATTTTACCGCTTTTTGTTAGGTCATGCTCATTCTTCACTGTGCACAGATTTATTTACCTAATAGTGTGCTGTTCATGCTTGAAATAGCAGAATAGAAGTACTCCCAGCAGAAAAGTGAGTGTGCGATAAGCCTCGTCTCCAGTAATAGCACAGTTGTGAAACTAGAAGCATTCCTTACTTACTGAAAATTGAACAATAGTGTCACTGTAAGAGTGATAGTTGTGTACGTTGGGATTGGAGAGACATGAAAATCATTTTTAACTCAAAATAATTATGAATTGCTAGGTGAAAAATACCAATAAATATTTTTTCCTCTGAAAGATCTGTATCTTCTTAATACTATACTCACATCCTGTGTTAACAGGTTCATGCTTAAGTGGTCAACATGATCATAAATCAAAAGTTTATCATTTAAACTGTCAGGTTGATTCCTAACACTTTTGTCTGTCTTATCTCTTATCTCGTCCATTCTTAAGCAATCATTTCTTGGATAATAAATAAACAATTTTTCTATGTGTTCAACTGCTTAGCTTTACAACATGTAAAAGTGAAAATCCATTTAGCATAAATATTTGCATTTATAGAAAGATTTGTTTGGCCTTCTGGACTCTTACGGTCAAGAAAAATTATTTTAGTTACTTCAGGCAAAAATATTAAGATCATAGTGATCTTTATTTTATCTTAAATAGCAAAGCATTACAAGCTTAAAATTGATCCTAGAAGAAACAAACTAGAGACTGATTAGAATTTATTTTTAAAATGAGTGTTCTAACTAATGTGATTTTAAAAATAGAGAATAGACATAGTGAGTGATACTGATATTGAGAGATATTGGGGTGATAAGTAGAAAGATTTGATAATTGACTGGATCAGTAGGACAAAATAAAAGCAAAACATACAATAATAATTGTTTCATCATTTCTGCTTATTTGTGGATAATGGCTATTTGGGGATAATAAGAGGTTATATCTGCTACTTTGTGTATCACTAATACAAAGATGAAATCTACAGAAGGGAATGGTTTGATAATTAAAAGTATACGTTTGTTTAGAACATGTGAAATTTGATATATTTCTGAAGAAACCGCACAAAAATATCTTCAGCCCAGACCTTTCCTCTCAGTTCCAGATTCAAGGTCCAAGTGCCTGTTTCACATTTCTTCTCAGGTGTCTAGAGTTAAAAGGAAAACATGAGCAAAACATTACTCCTGTTCTTCTCCTGGTTCTCTTCCATTGTTTCTAAATCAGAAATGGCAAGTCAGCAACCGGGTTGTAAGATTTAGCAAATAAATTTGAATTGTGTGTGTGTGTGTGTGTGTGTGTGTGTGTGTGTGTGTGTGTGCGCGCGCGTGCATGCATGTGTTATATCTCTCAAATATTGCATGAGTCATACACTAAAAAAGTTATTGCTTATCTGAAATTCAAATTTCACTAGGCACCTTTTATTTGATCTGACAACCCTCTTCGGAAGACTTCATCGTCGAACCTCCTTTCTCTCACTGCCACTTCCAAATCAGTACATCACTATGGCTTAGCCTGCTGTGTGATGATCCTTTACCTAGACCACCTCAGTGGGTTTCTTCACTGTTCTGTACCTCTCTTGGCTCCCCCAAGTATTTTCTCCAATCTGTACCTAGTATTATATTTTCAAACTGAGCGTCTGTCATACCACACCACTCCTCACATTGCTTAAAAATTTGCTCTTAGGATTCAGATAAAAATTCTTTGTCACAGCTTACAAAGGACATTAAGCTCTGTCATCTCCTAGCTAGCTTCATCTCACATGTGCTCCAGCCACACTGGCCTTTTTCAGATACAAACAAACCAGGACATGCTCGCTAATGACCTTTAAACCTGTGATTTTCATTATCTGGAACACCATATCTCTCCTTTTCACCTACTTAATTTCTACTAAAAGTCTTTACATCTCACTTTAAACATGACTTCCAGCAACAGCCTTCTCTAGGTCATGCTCTTATAACATACTTGCTCATACCCTTTATCACATATTTAATTTTACATTAATTTGTGTGATTATTTGAATTCTAGTTTTCCCATAAGAATTAAGGAACAGTGATGGCAATGGCTATCTTGCTTTTCCTCACTATTTTGTCTCCAAAGATAAGCCTGGAGGTATATGTAGCTACCACTGAATAACATTAATTGGTCAATGTGTAGTAGACATTTAGAAAAAGGAATTAACACTGGCCAGGTAGGCTAGGAAGAGATTTGAAATGGTTCATTCTTTAAGAGTCTAGGTAATTTTTTAGAAATAGTAAAAATAGAAGGAGGAAAGGTAAAAAATTAACCATGAAGATTGTTTATATTCAGGAATCATGAAATTGTTTAAGAACTATGAAGGGAAAACAGAAAAAATGATCATCTAAGTAAGGAAACAAAAGCTTCAAGTAGTGGTTGATTTGCGTTTTTAAATACTAGGGAAAGGAAAAAGAGGAAAAAGAATGAAAACTGGTACTAACGTATCAATTAAGAGGTTATTTGTGATCTTGCATAGATAATTTT
This sequence comes from Gorilla gorilla gorilla, assembly GCF_029281585.2. Classification (NCBI taxonomy): domain Eukaryota; kingdom Metazoa; phylum Chordata; class Mammalia; order Primates; family Hominidae; genus Gorilla; species Gorilla gorilla. Next base: position 96,082,151 of record NC_073228.2, on the reverse strand, counting down.
TAAAAATAGTGGGATAAAAAGCCAACCGCGAAATAGTAAGGAGTAGAAGATGGCAATATGATCAATGAGGTGTAGCTCCTATTTTGAAGGATATGTCCTTTAAACTCTTTGAGTTGTTGAAATAGATTTCACTACGCACGATCTGTAGACATGATTCTGTAATACCATTAGATCTATAAATGAAAACATTTGTAATTACAAATTTCCACACATAGGGATAAAGAAAATATTGAACAGCTATTTAACACATCCTGTGTGTGCCAATTTATATTCAGACATTTTTCTACAGAACAGTAAAATCTTTCCGCTGTCAGCATATAGCCAAGGCACAAGCTCACTCTCCTTCTACCCAACTAAATCTCTCTTTTTTTTCTTTTTCTTTCTTTTCTTTTCTTTTTTTTTTTCTTTTTTTTTTTTTGAGACAAGGTTTCACTCTATCACCCAGGCTGGATCTTGTCTCATATGATCTCATCATCTCACCGCAACCTCTGCTTCCTGGGTTCAAGCTATTCTCCTGCCTCAGCCTCCCAAGTAGCTGGGACTACAGCTGCACCCCATCACACCCAGCTAATTTTTGTATTTTTTATAGAGATAGGGCTTCACCATGTTGCCCAGGCTGGTCTCAAACTCCTGTGCTCAAGCGATCCACCTGCCTTGGTCTCCCAAAGTGGTGGGATTACAGGCGTGAGCCACCGCGCCCGGCCCTCAACCTATTTTTTTTTTTTAATGGAAAGTGCTCTTCAACTGTTACACAATTACAAGAAAACATATTGGACAAAAAACTTTCATTAAAATGGGTCCAAAAATTCTTCTACAATAAGAAAGTTTGGGATGAATGATTTTTAATCATTTAAAAAGCATACTTGACAAGGACAAAAATTGCAAAATCCTTATGTATCTAACCTGGAGTATGTGTCCTAATATCAAGCAAAATATGTGCACCATTCATGTACTTAGTGTGATTACGCCTCATTACGGTTTTTGAAGAGCCATGATATTTATTACTTTTTTAAATCATTTTTTCATGAAGTATTATTTTCCTTTTGCTGTTTCACCAAATGCAACATCTGAGTTAAATAGATTAAAACCGGGTGGTTGGCAAGAACAAAAATAAAAAATAAAAAGTGTTAAGTGATCATATGTTAGCAATAATGCTGTCTCGAGACATCATTTCTTACTATAATTTCCTTGAGGGAGATCCTTTGTGTACCTCGGTAGTTTTCAACTGCTATTTAATGCTACCCTTGGAATGGTTAAAGAGGGGACACTGCAGAGACAGCTCTGTCTCTCTCTTAAAAGGATCCACACTTTCCTAAAAGCCAAATGATATTAAATGCCCAAGGATGAAAAAGCTGTGGACACTATTGAAAAAACGTTCACTTTGCGATAGTTTCTCCAGCCTCCCTCAAAGTGAACCAGAAATGAAAATTCAGCACTACACCATTTATCCCTTTACATATTGTTATGTGAATGAAGAATTATTGCAGAGAAAAGCATCTTTACTTTTACTGCTATTGCCATATGCCTTCCGTGAGAAAATATATCTTTCATTATACTACTGTAAATTGGTGTTTTAAGATGTGCTTTAAAAAAACTGTATTATGCCTTGAAAGTCCATAATAACCATGTTAAACAACTTTATTTTTCCAAGAAATGGTGCATTTTGCATTACCTACTGTAATCATTTTGTATTTAACATGAATTGAACAGACACTCTCCTTCAGATGAACTTTCTGGTGACAAACTTTGAAATTGATAGATTAAAGCTGATTTGGGATTGTCAAAATATTGTATAGCTATCTGCACAAAATATGCATAAAATTTTACAGATGGTGGACTGCTGGTTTACATGGCAGCTATGTTAGTATATCCACTGCCGGTTAAATTAATTGTGTCACAATCTATCTTCCATGGCAGGTGTAAATGACTTTTAGCACATCAATAACTAGTTTACAATGATGTCCCTTCACTACTTAAGGTTTGCCATTGATTTTTTGTTTTGTGCAAAACAGCACACATATTATCTCCGTATTTTGTTGTAGAATATTTTAAAATAAACCCAACATTTACAGACTTGTAAACAATCTATAAAAATATCAGACCTAGTCAATTATAAAATTATCTTCTAATTATTCCACCTGAAAATAGGGATTCCAAGTTACTAACTTGCATCTTACATGGATTGGCATTGAAAGTGAACTTTTAAGAAGACTCTAATATGTAAATGAACTTATGTAAAACATATTCCTAAAATAGCTGCTATTATAATCTGGACAGTTCAATGATTTGGAACTTATTCTTCGATGAATATTAAATTAACTGAACAACTCCTCATGGCTGAAATACCCTTTAGTAAAGGCTACTGATTTCATGATCACCATCAACATCGCTATTATTATTCATAACACCTTAAATTTGTATAGCACTTTACAATCCAAAAAGTATTTTTACATATAAAGTAATCCCTCTCCAATTTTAGTTCTTATTATATGAATTTCAAATATATGCAAATCTATTTCTATATATTTTTTGCAACTACTAGAATATCAGTTCCACTCACTTCTATTGAAGATCATTTTGAAAACGGAAACTGGGTGTTGGGAACCTCAAAAGGAAGTTAAAGTGGGTTGTCTTGAAATAGAGATTCTTACAATAGAATCTTTGAAGAGATAAAGAGAGAAAAGGAAAAACGATTCAAATCAGAAAACCACATTCAGATGAGAAAGGAAATGGATTGATGGCAAATGCTTTGACAGGAAGTTATTTGTGTGCAATTGCAAAAAATATGAAACCCAGGCTACAAAGGAGGCAGTCTGTGAAATACCTACTCGGTGATGTTGAGGAAGGCACATAAAGTGATACGAGCCATTCTGTAGCTTAAACATCCAAGTCACTCTGTGTCTTATAGTCCACTTTGAGAAGTGGGAGTTGTGAATCAACAAATTTAAGTTACAAAAACACAAAAACATCAAGTATTTGGTGGAAGGCACAGATATAGTAGAGATTTTTTAAAAGTTACCCGGTGTGCTTATTATGTAAAAAATGAAAAACTGATTATGAACATCTCCTTTAAACTGCAGAGAAGAACCCTAAAAGTTTCTAGAGAGTGCAAAAAGATTGATGAAAATGGTATAGTACTCATTATTACTACTTTAAAATGTGTAATATGTCATTGGTATTTTCATATTGATAGCTTAGTCTAATGTGCTGGCTTTAGGTTTGTTTCTGAAGAAATATTGATTATATCTATAACTCCAAACCTCAGTCCGCAATTCTATTTTATTTTCCTTTCCAATTGTTAATTTAAAACTACTGAGAAGATTTTGTTAAGATTCACCACCATCTTTTCAGTATAAATTTAGCTTCTCATGTTTTTCTCTGATTTTCACATTATAAATGGGAAAAAAATACAATAAAAATAAGAAATTAAACTAGAAAGCCTACATTCAAATTTGATCCCTAGTAGTAGGAATTCTATATCCCCAACAACAGTTCTGTAGTAGACTCTTACTTCAGTGGTGCCAGATGACTTAGACCTCTAGATATGCACATCCTTGTGTGGTCTCTTCTCACACTGACTCTGGGTTTGGTCGTGTGACTTGCTTTGACCAATGGGACATTAGTAAGAATGAGGCAAACAGAGGCTTGTTAAAACATTTGCACATTGAAGATTTGCTCCTTAGAAGATTTGTTCTTGGAACCAAGAAACCACCACCTTTTGAGTTAGCCAAAGCTGGACGCATAGAGTAGCTACATGGAGGAGACCCTAGAAATTAAATCAATATTTATAGCCAATGACCCACACATATTGCCCCATTCAAGCTGTCCCAGCTATGCCTTAATCTTTCCTGAAATCCCAATTAAAGATCTTGACACTGTGGAACACAACTGGGAGCAAATAAGATACTGTTTGCTTTAAGCCACTGAGTTTAGGGTGGTTTGTTATGCAGCCATAGAGACTTTTAACAGTACTTGGTGAGTTTTGAAATGTAGATGATGATATAACAAAATATCAGTAATTGTAGACATTAAATATTGACAAAAGTCTTAAAAATGGCCTCCAATTACACATCACTTTTTAATTTCAATTGCACTTGCTAAAGCATAGTTTTAGTTTAGCTTAAAAACAATAAAAATTATACCTCAGCTACATCAATTGGCATAAACATTATGCATTCTTTGGTGTATTTTAATGTATGGGAATAGTAGATCTTAATAATTCTAATGCTTACATGTCCTAATTCTTGTCAAGAACATCCTAAAGGAAACATAAGAGGTTTAAATTTTAGTGTGAAGAATGTTTGAAAAAAAATGAATTATATTTCGTGACAATTCCATTAAAGCTTTAGACATAAAAAATTGTTTTCCGTTTGTAGAACAAACATATTTATTCAACATTATTCAGTCACTAATTAAATTTTGGTGGCCTATGTTGTCAAAGATATACTTCATATATGATTCAAGAGCAAATATTCCTGCATGATTATCAAAAAAATTAATTCAGTGTATTTGATCACATTTCTTTTTTTTTCCTTTTTTTATTATTATACTTTAAGTTCTGGGATATAGGTACAGAACGTGCAGGTTTGTTACATAGGGATACATGTCCCATGGTGGTTTGCTGCACCCATCAACCCATCATCTACATTAGGTACTTCTCCTAATGCTATCCCTCCCCTAGCCCCTCACCCTCTGACAGGCCCCAGTGTGTGATGTTCCCTTCCCTGTGTCCATGTGTTCTCATTGTTGAACTCCCACTATGAGTGAGAACATGCAGTGTTTGGTTTTCTGTTCCTGTGTTAGTTTGCTGAGAATGATGGTTTCCAGCTTCATCCATGTCCCTGCAAAGAACATGAACTCATCCTTTTTTATGGCTGCATAGTATTCAACGGTGTTTATGTGCCACATTTTCTTTATCCAGTCTATCATTGATGAGCATTTGGGTTGGTTCCAAGTCTTTGCTATTGTGAACAGTGCTGCAATAAACATGCGTGTGTATGTGTCTTTATAGTAGAATGATTTTTAATCCTTTGGGTACATACCCAGTAATAGGATTGCTGGGTCAAATGGTATTTCTGTTTCTAGATCCTTGAGGACTCACCACTGTCTTCCACAATGGTTAAACTAATTTACACTCCCACTAACAGTGCAAAAGCATTCCTATTTCTCCACATCCTCTCCAGCATCTGTTGTTTCCTGACTTTTTAATGATCACCATTCTAACTGGCGTAAGATAGCATCTCATTGTGGTTTTGATTTGTATTTCTCTAATGACCAGTGATGATGAGCCTTTCTTCATATGTTCCTTGGCCGCACAAATGTCTTCTTTTGAGAAGTGTTCATATCCTTCACCCACTTTTTGATGGGGTTGTTTGTTTTTTTCTTGTAAATTTGTTTAAATTCCTTGTAAATTCTGGGTATTAACCCTTTTTCAGATGGATAGACTGCAAAAATTTTCTCTCATTCCGTAGGTTGCCTGTTCAGTCTGATGATAGTTTCTCTTATTAGTGTTAATATTTTCTGTGGGTGGAAATTTGTTTCTAAATCCTTATAATGCAGCAAATATATTTTGACATGAATAAAAAGAAAAAAAATTCATAGATTACTAATACTCTACCTATAATTGCCATATATTTTTTGTGATGCAGAGGATAAAAATTGGGTGGGGCACACTTTTTATTATTTAAGAGAGAGAAATATCAGTGATGACCTAATAATAAAAGAAAATCTGTAAGATTTCTTGATGTTTTATAATTTCCTGAACCTATGAAAATGATACAGAATTTAGTTGTGGATTTGATAAAGAATGTATTTTTCATACACCTCCTCTCCTGCCCCTCAAAAAACTTGGGAATTTGTCATTCTTATTTCTCATTCGTTTACATTTGTTTTATGTTATTTATAATGCTTTGGGGAAAGCTGTGACTTTTGACAGTTGAAAATGAACCAAGAGAGAGAGAGAAGAGGCTGCTGAATTTAGAAATATGAATTTAATCCAACATAAACAGAAGTAACATTCAAATTCACATAATTTCACAGTAAAATTTTGCACATTGGAGGTGCTACCTATCAACGATCATCTGCATTCATCAGGACGTGTCTCATGACAGGTAAAAGGAGTATATTACTAGCAATCTCATCAATTGAAATTAAAACCAATTCATAAATAATGTAGCTTAATTTTTACAAAAGCTAAAGAAGCTGCTAACTTACAGTAGAAAACAGGCTTTGTATATTACCAATACTTTATTTACTTCAGTTAATATTGCTAGAACTGAGGATTCAGGGATTCTCTGCACAAATCATTAATACTACATCAGCATCCCATTGATATGAGGGCAACACAGTAAGTGACAACTTGTCAATGCAATCACCATGTTTTTCTTCAACATCACTACTCACTACTTGGGCAGAATCAATAATGGGTGATCCACAATCATCATTAAAACTAAAGAACTAATAAAGTGAACTCAGCCAAACCAATTTATATAACTTGGACCAGCTTCTGTATTTTATACTTTAAAAGTGATTTCTTCTATATTTTGTTTAATATTTTACATAATGATATAGTACGCAAAGATATGAACTTACTGGAGCAATGTTCACTTTACATTAAAGTTCTGAATTATCAAACAAATATGTTCAACTGAATACAATTTTTCCATTGCTTGTTGTTACTTGACCTTGATATTTTTTAAAGAATATTTACATCACATAGTTTTTAAAGACTTAAAACTAATCAAACATGTCCAATGTTTTTCTTATTCATTAAATTTATAAAAACAAATTCGTGATATATAAGCTTCTAACATAATGAACTGTATCTTTAAGCCTTTCTTGTAAATCAATATATGTTCTAACATAAAGGTCTCTTTTTGTTATTGTTTTCTTACATGATCCTGTGAAAAATTGAATGCCTCTATAAATATAAACATGAACATAAATAAATACAATTATATATATGTGTGTATGTGTGTGAGTGTGCGCATTGGACATTTTGGGTTAATCCTTGGGAATACTAGGAATCTCTTATTACTTGTGCATTAAGGGCAACAATAGAGTGTTGAGAGAGAGAGAGCGTGAAAGGGCCAGAAAGAGATATTCTGGGGGGAAACTAGCAAAGTCTAGCAGCTATGCATTAATTCAGAATTGGGGGAGGGGGAGTTAGCAAGTAAAGACATGGAAATATTGTGAAAGTAGTGAAACATTGTCTCTAGGGTAAGACAGGAAGAGAAATGGCCATAAAAATTTAAAGGGCAGTAGAAATGTACTCAGATGCCCAGGGGAATCTGTGGAAGAATTTATTGGATTCTCTGCATGAGAAATTTAAAGTTCAAATACAGCATCTCTGGGTTTATTGACTGATTTGTTAAGTGAATAAGAGATGCCTTTTTTGTTTTTTTCTATAGACAAACAAATGTATCAAATATTTAGGAACAAATACAAGGCTATATACCCCCATATAAAACAGATACATTTATGATAAATTCAGATACAGAAGAGTTTTAATTTGAACACATTACATAAAATATAATTTCTGTAGAATTTGTGGTGGCTGACTCACTAATACTATTTAAGAAACAAAATACTAATATTTTATTCAGTAATATATGTATTTCTGAACCACTTACTTCAGGTATAGAATAACCAATCATATGCCATAATGCTTGTGAAAACAAAAATTGCACTAGACAAAGTTAAACAGGCAAGGCAGACTTTATTCAAGACTAGCGGAATACAGGAGAGAGACCAGAACTCAGCCTGACTTTGATGCCATTGAAACAAAGAGCTGAAGTTTTCAAGACTTTAACAGCTAGAGTAGGGGGTGGGAGGGGAGCATAGGCTACCTATGTATGATTACTGGCCTTACCCAGAGGAAAAGTAAACTTTCTCATATATTCAGGCAGGAAGTAGTTTTACAACTCAGAGCAAAATGCCCACTGAAATTAGGGTCCCATCCTGCTGGAGAAACTGGAGGGATAGGGATGCTATCTTCCTTGCTGAGTACATTCGAAGGGATGGCTCCCAAGTCATTGAGAGAGACATTCCTAGGCTATAAAACTGGCAAGAGGCTTTCTAAAAGATTTACATCTCAAATAAACAGAGAAAGAATTTACAGTGATAAGTTTTCTTAAGTAAATACTTTAAGAAAATGGAGATCTGAGTGAGGAAGAAGCCTGTCTAAAATTTAATTATGTTGAGAGGTGTGTTAATGTCATCTTTTTCATGCCACAAAAGTATTTTTTTTATTTTCAAATGATGGCTTGCTATACATTTCTCTTCCTTTTTCTTTTCATTTTATATTGATTCCCACACTAATTCTTAATATTTAAATGTATAATTTTCTCAATTATGAGTAAAAACACAATCTTATCTCAGAATAAAGGTCTATAATTTCTGGATCTATAATATCTTTTATGAATCTATTATCATGAGAGAATTTTAATGATATAATCATTTTCTACTAAAGTTTTGCTAAAAAAAAAAACAAACATATAAAGCAAATCAACCTATCCTAGTTCCTAAACACTCAGAAGAGATGTAACTTCAGTGTGTGTGTGTGTGGTATCTGCTTCTCAAAAGTCCCACCAATGTACTTGGAGAAATAATTTGAGTATCTTAACATAAGATAAACTGACAGTAAAACCTTTTAGAAAACATAATACTAAAAAAGGTAGAAAAGAAGATTAGATTAACTCTTTTTCTTTTCATTTTAAAGTTTCTATCTAGGCATAATATAATTTTTGTATTACGGAAAAGTACCTCACAAAAACTTTTTTAAACTTAAGATTATGTTAAAAGGAAGTTGAAACCTTGTGATTATAAAAATTACTGTCAATTACAAAGTACACTATACTATGTGTTAGCTGAATTCAAGTTTGTTAGTTGGCCTTGTTTTGCTCCTGGCTTTTGATATCTAAGAAGGTAGGGTAGAGGATCTAAAGTGTCTGAGATATCAGAGTGGAATGTGAGAATGGGGTCAGGAGCTTTTCAGTCTACATGGGGCTCCCTGCCACCAGCTATTCCCATATACTTTGTTAGAACATTCCTCTCTTGGGTCCTTTTGAAAATTATTATATATGATGAGAGGCATTACTAAAGTCATGCTTTGTGTGTAAATCTTGCAGACACATGACAGGGAGTGGACACTGAAAAACAGTATTATGAAACAGTACTTGGCACACAGTAGGCCTTCAATAATTACTTGCTGCATGGATGAGTAGCCTCATATGACAAATACTGAAGAAATTTAATATAGGTAAGAATTGACAATCTTATTTCTATTAAACTCAGTAAATACTTTTGAACACTTAGTAAGTTCCCGTCATTCTTATGCATGATACAAAATCTCTCAACTTATCACAGAAAACTTAAGTTGAAGACACTAAATTGGTCTTCAAGGTGTTATTTAAGAAAGCTGGAGTGTCTCCTCCCCACCTCGTATAATGGGATGAATTCAAAGTGATCCATTCTGCTTGGGAGACAAAGAGAGTCAGATTGCACTGTAAATCACTGACACCTATTCTGAGTGACACAAAGTTCTTCTCAGCTTATACAGCAGCCTATTTGTATAAACTGGCTTAGAAATTAGTAAAATACATACTCTATTGTGAAGTAATGTTTAGTTATTTTTTCAAGGAGTAGGGTCAAAGTCACATTAATGAGAGGGATGTGCCTTCTTCATGAGACCAGGCTATGTTGAGTCCTATGGTAAGTGTTCCTGCTTTCAAGTTACTCTTGCAGAAATTTTCCAGGGCTCTCTATACTACTCACATTGTATCTTAGCCCTGACAGAATCCAAGTTCATAAAAAAGGAGAGGAAAAGCCTGCGACTGAAGCCTAGGAAAAGTGGAGAACACAAGAAATACTGGTATATTTTGGACACAGAAAGGTCCTAATGAATCAAATATTAGAGGTTAGAGATGGTCTTAGAAGAGAATGGGGTGTGTGTGTGTGTGTGTGTGTGCACCCATGTACACTTGTGGTGTGTGGAGAGGCAGGGCAGGGAAATTTTAGAAGCGCTGATTAAGATCTGGAAGAGAGGCATTACGTAGAGAAGGCCTAAAGCTATTAGCCCTGCTCCTCTTTTTGGTACAAGAGCATGAATTAGGTCATAACACAAATCTTGCCCTTTTATTTTTCTTTTTGGTCACTCTGCAATATACACCTATTAGGATTCAATTTGAGTTCAGTTTAAAGAAAGAGAAAGTTGGGAAATAGGTGGTACCCACTTCCTAACCACTCTGAGTAGCACCCCTTCCCCAATGTGTATGCCTAGTGGAAGCTTGATACTGAATAAATAAAAGAGAATCTCCACATCTATCGTAAGTATCTTATAGAAAGCCCAAGAATAAAGGAAATCCTTTGCTTCTGTCAGAGGCATGTGAACCAGAGCAACTCCATCTTAAATGGGAGCTGGATAAAATTAGGCTGAAACCTACTGGGCTGCATTCCCAGATGGTTAATTCATTCTAAGTCACAGATGAGATAAGAGGTCAACACAAAATGCAGGTCATAAAGACCTTGCTGATAAAACAGTTTACAGTAAGGGAGCAGGCCAAAACCCACCAAAACCAAAATGGCCACGAGGGTGACCTCTGGTCGTCCTGACTGCTACACTCCTACCAGCGCCATGACGGTTTACAAATGCCATGGCAACATCAGGAAGTTACCCTCTAAAAAGGGGAGGCATGAATAATCCACCCCTTGTTTAGCATATCATCAAGAAATAACCATAAAAATGGGCAACCAGCAGCCCTCGGGGCTGCTCTGAATATGGAGTAGCCATTCTTTTATTCCTTTTCTTTCTTAATAAATTTGCTTTCATTTTGCACTGCAGACTTGCCCTGAATTCTTTCTTGTGCTGGATCCAAGAACCCTTTCCTGGGGTCTGGATGGGGACCACTGTCCAGTAACATTACCAACAGTGAAAGAGAAACGAAGGAGGAGTTATCAAAGAGACTGTAAGCTGATAGTACTCCTAGTTTTAAGTGCCTAACCAGCCTGGCAACATTTGACAGTTTTCTTTTCCTTTTTTTCTCTATTTTTCCTATATACCAGTTCTTTTCCCATCTTCTCATACAGCAGTATAATCCCTAGTCAATTCTAGCTGTTGATATGATTTAGACAAAAGATAAAAAATGAATCATCCACAGTTCTGGCCTTCCTGGTGGTTACTTATATTCCCCAAAGAGCTTGTTAACACAAAAGGATTGAGTTGCCAAGTGGATGAAAATGTGAGCAAGAAATATATGCTCTTCCTCCTCCTATTCTTTTTTCCTTAACCCCACCACCCATCCCTTAGCTAACTGAAGTAAGCTCAGCAGGGATTTAACATGCTTCTTAGCAGCTCCTAGCTATAGCAACTCTTCTTTATGTACCCAAATGTCTCATCACAAGGAATATGGAACTTCTATAAGGAAAGTATATAGAGAAGAATTTCTTGCAGAGTTATTCAGAATTACATAAGATGAAAGATAACACAAAATTATTTTGAATGCATGTAAAAGTATATATTTGAAGTAAGGAGAAATAAAAATTAAATATCAGATAATAAACAAATACATCCTTTCAATGCTTCAAAAGGGTAGGGATTGAGAAATTTAAAAATTCTTCCTTGAAACATGTTAACAATAATAGCGTATATGAAAGCACATTGTAAACCGTAAAACATTATACTGACTTTACCATTATCTATTTTGATCTCTCCAAAGCTATAATTTTCTTCTTTATTTTCACGTTGTTTCCATGACCAGTTCTTTGCCCTACTATTCATTCTGTATTAATGCCTCTTAATTATCTATCCCTAGCCTGAGAGATACCTGAGGTATCAAGAAGCAGCTGCACACTTGAACCAGTTGAAAAATTAAACTTTTTATTAAGAAAATCGGTAACAAAAAATAGATTCATTTTAGTCTTATATCAATTAGTATATAGCATCCGTATAACTTTTTCTAGAAATCTGTATAGTACTTCATCATGAAGTTCATTAAACAGTTTTAAATTACAGACATAACCTCATTTTATCACACTTCACTTTATTGTGTTTTCCAGGTATTACAGTTTTTACAGATTGAAGGTTTGTGGCAACCCTGCATTGAGTAAATCTGTTGGCACCATTTTTCCAACAGCATGTGCTCATTTCATGTATTTGCGTCACAGCTTGGTAATTTCCATGCTATTTCAAACTTTTTAATTATACTTATATCTGTTTTGGTGATCTATGATCATTGATCTTTGATGTTACTATTATAAGTGTGCTGGGCTGCTACAAACCATGTCCATATAAGACAGTGAACTTAATAAATGTTCTGTATGTTCTGACTGCTCTACCCACCAGGCTTTCCCTCATCTCTCTCCCTCTCATCATACCTCCCTATCCCCTGAGACAAAACAATATTACAATTAGGCCTCTAAGTGTACAACTGAAAGGAAGAGTCATGTGCCTCTCACTTGGAATAAAAAACTAGAAATGATTAAGTTTAGTGAGTAAGACATGTGGAAAGCCAAAATAGACTGAAAGCTAGGCCTCTTGCACCATACAGTTAGCCAAGTTGTGAATACAAAGGAAAAGTTCTTGAAGAAAATTAAAAGTAGTTCTCTGGTAAACATACAAATGATAAGAAAACAAACCAGCCTCGTTGCTGATGTGGAGAAAGTTTGGGTGGTCTGGACTGAAGATCAAACCAGCCTCAACATTCCCTTAAGCCAAAGCCTAATCCAAAACAAGACCCTAAATTCTTTAAATTCTGTGTAAGCTCAGAAAGGTGAGGAAGCTGAAGAAGAAAAGCTGGAAGCTAGCAGAAGTTGGCTCATAAAAGAACATACAAGGTGAAGCAGCAAGTGCTGCTGTAGAAGCTGTAGCAAGTTACCCAGATGATCTAGTTAAGATATTTAATGAAGGTGACTGCACCAAACATATTTTCAATGTAGATGAAAGAGGTTTCTATTGGTAGACAATGTCATCTAGGAATTTCATAGCTAGAGAGGAAAAGTCCATGCCTAGCTTCAAAGCTTCAAAGAACAGTCTGACTCTCTTGTTAAGGGCTAATGCAGCTGGTGACTTTAAGCTGAAGAACTACATTAAATCTACTCTGCCTGTGCTCTACAAATGAAAGAACAAACCCCAGATGGCATCATATCTGTTTACAACATGGTTTACTAAATATTTTAAGCCCTCTGTTGAGATCTGAGGCTCAGAAAAAGAACCCTTTCAAAATATTATTGCTCATTGACAATGCACCTGGTCACCCCAAAGCTCTGATGGAGATGTACAGAAGATTAATGTTGTTTTCATGCCTGCTAACCCAACATCCATTCTGCAGCTCTTGATCATTTGTATCAAGGAGTAATTTTGACTTTCAAGTCTTATTATTTAAGAAATACATTTTGTAGGGTCATAGCTGCCATAGATACTGATTTCTCTCATGGATATGGGCAAAGTGAATTAAAAATCTGGAAAAGATTCACCATTTTAGATGCCATTCAGAACATTTGGGATTCATGGGAGGAGGTCAAACTATCAATATTTACAGGAATTTGGAAAGTTTACTCCAACACTAATGGATGACTTTGAGGGGTTCAAGACTTCAGAGGAAGTAATTGCAGATGGGGTGGACAGAACAAGAGAACTAGAATTAGAACTAAAACTGAAAATATAAATTACCACAGTCTCTATGATAAAAAAAAAACAGATTTGTTGCTTATTATGAATGAACAAAGAAAGTGGTTTCTTGAGATGGAGTCTACTCCTGGTGAAGACACTGAACATTGCTGAGATGGCCACAAAGGATTTAGAATTGTACATAAACTTTGGTGATAAAACAGTGGCAGGGTTTGAGAGGACTGAATCCAATTTTGCAAGAAGCTCTACTGTGGGTAAAATGCTATCAGACAGCATTGCATGTCACTGAGAACTTATTCCTGAAAAGAAAAATAATAAATAGATGCAACAAACTTCATTGTTGTCTTAAGAAACTGCCACAGCCAGCTAAATCTTTGGCAACTACCACCTGATCAGCCAGCAGCCAATAACATGGAGGCAAGACCCTTTGCCAGCAAAAAGGTTACAACTCTCAGAAGGCTCAGATGATTGTTAGCATTTATTAGCAATAAAGTATTTAAAATTAAGATATGTACAGTTTTAGACATAATGCTGTTGCACACTTAATGGAGATCAGTATAGTGTAAACAACTCTTGTATGCACCAGGAAAACAAAAAAAATTGTGTGACTTGTTTTTTTATGGTATTTGCTTCATTGTGGTGTCCTGGAATTGAACCCACAAAATCTTTGAAGTATGCCTGTATAAAGATATATAGTATTTTACTATTGATTTTTATTTTCATAACTCAAAAGCAGCTTGCCATTAAATAAGTTAAAAATATACTGAGACAATACAAAAAAGGATATATTTTATTAAATAATATCTTAAGAAATTACAAATAATTCCATAAATGACAAACATATAAAATGAAGTGAGTGCTCATCTATTAGAATAGAACACAGTGTAGGAGAACACAGATGCATATACGGTTCTGAAATAATCATGGACAACTTTCTTTAAACATAGTATTTTAATAATGTGATTTTGTTTTTATAAATAGATGATCTGTAGCAATCACCATAATATAAAAGATTAACTCATTAAGTGCTCATCAACTTCCTTGAGCTGTACATGTATTAAGTAGTTTAGTCCTTACAACCATCCTGGAAGGCCAGTACTACTCTTCTTCTGGTTTTGTATATGTGAAAACAAGGGCCCTGAGAGATTAATTTAAATTTTTCAGGTTCCCACAAGGAGCAAATGGAGAAATGAGTGTTCTAACCCAGTCAATGTGGTTCCAGAGCCCATGCTCTTAATAACTATAATATTTTATCTCATATTTTATAGACAATAGATTGCTTGATAGTAGAAGCATGATGACACAAGGAAAAAGATAATATATTTTGCTAAATAATTCATTATAACATAAAGTATGTTAGCATACTATTGGGAGCAAAGAAGAAATTTGAGTCAAAATGTTAAATAGGTGTAGATGTTTTTCAAGTAACAGTTTGTACTTGATCAAAAAGATCATTCAAAAGAGCATGATGTAGTAGTCAAGGCTGTGGGTTTTCAAATACTTTGGACTACTGTATATAGGACAATTTTGAAGGGCTAACTATAGATTGGTGAAAAAATAACTAAAACCATAAATTCTTCCTGAGCCATGGAATATAATTCTTTAAAATGGAATGTGGCTAGATCATCTATAAGATCCTTTTCAAATCTGACATTTTATACTCTTATACTAAAGTAAGAGAAAAGAAAACTTGCAATACATTTCTTTAACAAAAACATTTCTGCTCTTAAAATGGTGTGCTCTGATAGTCTTATTTCTAGATGATTCTTTCATGGTCATGGAAGTATATAAAATATTTACCTTTCAAATTTAAGAGAAAAAAATGGACAATCTAATAAGGTTTAAAGGAGAATATAATTAATGAACAAATATCTATCAAATATTTATTATGTAGCAAACACTGTGCTTGATGCTGGGAAAGATGGAAAATAATTTTTTTTTTTTTTTTTTTTTTTTTTGAGACGGAGTCTCGCTCTGTCGCCCAGGCTGGAGTGCAGTGGTGCAATCTCAGCTCACAGCAAGCTCGGCCTCCCGGGTTCACGCCATTCTCCGTCCTCGGCCTCCCGAGGGACTACAGGCACCTGCCACCACGCCCAGCTAATTTTTTGTATTTTTTTTTTAGTAGAGACGAGGTTTCTCCGTGTTAGCCAGGATGGTCTCAATCTCCTGACCTCGTGATCCGCCCGCCTCGGCCTCCCAAAGTGCTGGGATTACAGGCATGAGCCCCCGCGCCCGGCCGGAAAATGATTCTTAATTATGGTCCATATGTTTCAGGATTTAAAATTTTAAATGGAGATACAGGACCAAAATGCATAAAATAACAACATACAACTGTTTAAATATTATTTAACAATGAGATTGCCTTTATTTGCAAATATTTAAAAAGTCAATTCAAAGTGGCTCTAACAATATAAAAATGTATTATGTATGTTAGAAAAAGTCATGAGTTAAGGTAGCTCAGGGATTTGTTAATTCATTTCTTCCATCCAACAGACCTGCCATTTCCATGTATGGATCAGGATGTATTGGTACATTTGACAAGAATTGAAAAGGGTCTGAAAATTAGTAGTCACTTATCTTGTATTTTCTAATTTCAATGGTTCCATGTTGGTTATATAGGCGAATGTCCATGTGTTTTAGAAAACATTCAGAAAACACATGTTAAAAGTATTATGAGTTACTATGGTCTGAATATTTTTGTGTCCCCTCCCCACCCTGTGAATTCATTTACTGAAACCTAAGCCACCCTGGGATGATATTAAGAGGCAGGGTTAAAATCATCATTTAAAAGATGATTAGGTCATGAGAGTGAAGCCCTCAGGAATGGAATTAATGCCCTTCTAAAAGAAACTTGGAGGAGGAGTCTCCTTGCCCTTCCACCATAGGAGGACACATAGAAGGCACTTTCTATGAGGAATGGACCCCCACCAGACACTGAAAGAGCTGCACCTAATCTGGAACTTCCCAGGCTTCATAATTTTGAACAATTGATTTCTGTGTTTGTAAATTTCTCAGTCTAAGGTATTTTGTTACAGCAGCCCAAAGAGATTAAGGGATCATGAGGCAACAATTTGGCAATGTAGTCTCAAATAGTTCAGGAAAAAAATTCTTTACACTGTTCTTTCAACTTTTCTGTATATTTGAGATTATTTGTAAATAAATAATATTTAATACAAAAATATAAACAAAAATGTGGGCTTTCCCAAAAAAGGAACAATATGACGTAAGGCTTAGAACTCTAACATATATTTGCTACATTAATTCACTTAACTAATGTTAATTGAGCACCTAATGGTTCTAAGCACTATCCAGAACTGAGTACAAATGTGTGAACAAGAGAGAAAGAGCCCCTGCCCTCATGGAGCTAAGAGTCTAGTAGACAATACAATTAAGTGAATAGGAAATCAAGATATAATAACCATTCGATGGAGGAAATGCAGGATGCTATGTGCACACGCAGGTAGGACCCCACATACCTACCTTGTAGGGTAGGCATCCTCTAAAAATTTGTATCTAAGCTAAAGCCTGATGCTTGAGGAAGAGTTAAACAGCAAGTTGGCAGCTTAGAATAGTATGTGCTTGAGAGAAGCGATCCACATGGAGAAGTGTCTGAATGAATATTTGGAAATATTAATATAAGATAAGGCAACTGTCTGTAACAAACTGAGAATACTTGATTACCACAATTCAGAGCCATGAATTCCCTCACATTTAGAAATCGAGGTCAGAATTGTTTTCCTGTAGGGAAAAATGGATTTTTTTCATGATTGGTGCCAATCTTAGGAAAGCCAAGATTGTGGTTGGTTGAATAAACAGAGCCCAGATAATGCAGGATCTTGAAAACCATATAATTGATATGGACTTCACCCTGAAAGAAAAATGAATCATTTAAGAGTTTCAAGTGAAGAAATTTTGTTTTAGTTATTTTGATTCCATTATGAGAAATGCTGTAGTATTTTATTATTTATTTATTTTTATTTTTCTAATTTTTAAAAATAGATTGAGGGGGTACAAGTGCAGTTGTATTACATGGATATTATGCAGTGGTGAAGTCTGGGATTTAGTGTACCCTAAGTAGTATACACTAAATCATCTACATTGTGCCCAGGTAGTAGTTCATTCCTCACCCCCTTGCCACCCTCCCACCTGTTGGTGTCTCCAGGGTCTATGATTACACACTGTATGTCCATGTGTACCCATTGCTTAGCTCTTATTTGTAAGTGAGAACGTGCAGTTTGTGGCTTTCTGTTTCTGAGTCATTTCAAGAGATGATGGTGAGCCAGACTCAGAAAGGTGAGAAAAGTGAAAGGATTCAAGAGATATTTAGGATTTCAGGAATAATCAGAAGTTACGGATGAAGAAAGCGGCAGTTCCAGGTTTGGGCAACTGCTGAATTGTGATGCTCTTCACTGTGATTGGAAGCACAGGAAGAAAAATAGGTTTGTGTACGGAGATGATGAATTACATTCCGGATGAGGTCAGTTTTTCTATGGCGCATCTAAATACTGATGCAAAGGGACTACTGGATATATTCAAGTCTAGAACTCTGAAGCAAGGGTTGGGCTGAACAAAGAGTGTTGGAAGTTTTTGGCATACCCGTGACTCGATTTGTTTTGATGGTAGATATTGCATGAGAAACGGATATTTACCTGAATATTAAGTAAAAGGGATGAGATTATAGGGGGCTTGGGATGCTGCGTCTGGACACATTTTGAACAGCAGAGGCAGAAGGTGGGATGTATTAGGGTAGAAAGAGAGAATCTAGCGGTTGAAAAACAGGTTAAGAGATTGGCCTGTAAATGGTTACAGTGATTGTATGGAGTTCTTTGAGTTTGGAGGACGGAGTTCTTTGAGTTTGCTGGACCTCCACGTGTTTCACAAGCCATGCGGCCTCCAACAGTTTCACAAACTAGTGTATATACAGGCGTATGGGAGGAGCAGAACCACTGATAAATCCAGGGTACTCCCACCAGGTGTGAATGTCCAATGTTTGAAACAACGTACATCACGGTATCCCTTATGCCACAGGGGCCAGTGGGAGATATTAGTGATACGTTCCAAATCAGGGACTTTCCTGGAATGCTAATGCCAATTGTATCCAAGTGTATTAAAAATATCAGAAGACCCCTGAGTTTATTGACCGATCATTCTCTTATGTCCACAGTGGCTGCACTCTGAAGCAAAACTATCAGTGCATTTACAGCAGAAATATCTGCAGTTTGGTATATTCTGTACCACTGGCTGGCAAGAGGGGCAGACAAGGGTGTAGCACTCGAGGAGTGGAGATCTGCCTTCTGAGGAGACTCCAGGTGTTAAGAGAAAGTTGGAAACAAATAGCTTTTTTTTCTTTACTTTTAGAGGATGTCTGTTTTCTGATGCAGAAAGGATTTATTTCAAATAAGACGTTTTCACAGAAATTAGAAAACATTTTTCTTATGCATGCCAATGTTGATCTATATGTAACCTTACAGAAGTCACTTTCGACTCTAGAATTCAATGTTTTCCATTTAAAAGCAGGAATAATGCTTTATACCTCTCACATAGATACTGTAAGGTTTCAAAAAATATTTACAATATTGTGCAAATAGAGTACTAAGAAGATAAAGTATATAAGCTATCTTAACAAATAAGTTTTTTTTCCAAAATCAACAATTCCTATGTACTTAGTTTTAAATTAAGCATGGCTGCTACAAATTTAAAGGGCATATTTAATATTTCTTTCACAAAAATTATTGGAAGAAATGTAAAACCATCCTTCAGATTCTGTATTCAGTTTGGAAGCATATTGTATAAAAGAAAATATATTCTACACTCCCAAAGAGAATGTCAGAAGAATGAGTAAAGCAGTCATGCTGATCCTACCTTTTATATAAACAAGAAGAAGAATAAACCTTCATGCTTTCAACCAGTTTTGAATACAGGAAAGCAGCTGGGTTCTCGAATCTTCTTTCATCACCTCAGGGTGTAACATGATTATTCAGGAAAAATCAAATTGACTTTATAACTTTGGAAAGATACATCTACAAAGAAAAGAACTGAAATGAAAAACTGTAAATTATAGTTATCTATTTGAACAGGGCAAATAATTCACCCTTGTCTCAGGGGTCTCTCGTACTTCAGGGATGAAGCGTGGTTTCCGCGAGAAAAGGGCTAAAGTTAACTGACACCTGTTAGTAAGGATTTCATTATCCCCTATATTTACGTTGTTCTTTTTATTGTATTGGAAAGCTAAGAAACCACCTGAAAAATATTATATCTATATGTAGTGAGAAAAAGAGTCCTCATAGGATAAAAATTATACTTGCAGCTGATACAATTTGGAAGATTATTGAAACAATTAATTTATTTGAATATTTCAAAATCCGCAATTCAAATCACAAATGTGAACATAATGTGATCCGACCAAAAGTGTGGCTCTTACAGTGGTCTGCAGGGAAAGAGTCCTTATTGGAAAACAGGTACTTGTTTTCACTCTCTAAGCATCATGTAGTTTGAGTGTGCCAATAAAAGTCCAGAGACCTTAGTAGTCGGAGAAAATAAGCTCTTTCTCAGCAGAGCAGATAAGAAGCTCAATTAAAAAAATCCTCTTTCCACAACACTTGTTGATTCAAGTGTGAGGACTTGGATTTCACAGCCATTTGCATCCATGAATAAGATTACAAAAAGAACACTACCCTCTTCCATTTTCATTGTCACCTCTTCAAATATTGAGCGACTTGCTTGAGAAAAAGTCTAAGTTATAATCTCAAATAATTTAATACTGCCCTCTAGAGGCATTACAGTAGCATTAAATTTGCTCCTTGTGTGATTTTATTCAATTTTATTTAAAAGCACAACTCTAAAAACTCACAAAAGGGTAACTTTTTTTAAAAGTTACATAAGTTTCAAATTTTATGTGACAGTATCACATTGTGTTGAAGAAATTTAATGAAACTCAATATATTAATATTTCCTTTAAATCTAATCTTGTGAAAATTTCTAAACCATTGGCTAAGTGGCAGTATGTATACTAGAGTCCCCTAGTTGCTATGGCTTTTCTGTGAAACCCTGAAACACATGCAGTGAAGTGGTCAATATAAACAAGTCCCCCACCCCACCCCCAAAAAGTCTTAATTTAAATTAAGAATTTAGAACATGAAAAATGTTTCTTTTCCCCTAAGGAAAAAGTAAAGTAGCAAACTAAAAACATTCTCTTCAAAGCATGAGTAATAGGCAATTTGCTTAAAATATGAGTCAGTGGAGAAGAAAAATAAAAGGCTGTTTTTAGAACTGAATACTTGGAAGACTTTTATGGATAGATAACTAGATTAAGCAAAGTAAATTTGGATTTACCATAACAACAGTTATGAAATATATTCAAAGAGAAGAGAATATCCAAGTATTTGGGATTTCTGCGAGAAAAAAATCAAAGATAGCATGAGTTTTATATTAAGAGGAAATTGATAGAAATTTGAAAACTAAGAACCTTTGGAAATCTTTGTCATAAAACACCTGGTCATTTGAAGACTAAAGGACTGGTCATGAGATTCTTATTTTAAAAGGAAAGTTTTATGTTTTCCGTGTAGGCCTGAAAGAAAAAACATTTTTGCTTTATGATTTTTAGCGTTAGGAAATGGTATGTAATGGTGTGTCTTTCCTATTGTCACTTAGAAAGCTATTTGGAAATAAAATGCAATGTCTGTTTTCTCCAATAAGGGCAATTCTCTGAAGTGTTTGTATTGAAAATATTGGTTGTTATTAATACGAAGCAACAAATTACTAAATCTGCTGCATTATATAGCAGTTTTAAAGAAAACAAAGTGCTTGTTGAAATAAATTACTTCACAATTATCTGTAAAATAAATTACTTCCACTCATTTTTCCATCTTGTTGTTTGTAATCAATGATCCACTCTCACAACCTAGAAGCCTATAATTTTTCTATGGCAAGAAATGCTGTGCACAGATTGAAGTATAATTACAAAAACAAGTATTCAGGGTTAAATTTTGTTAAACTTAAACAATATGAGCTGAATACAATGATATATGAGGAATTTCATCTATATTCACATAGAAGTCATATAATCTGTAAATTTATAATTGAAATTACACACACAGACACACACAAACATAGTTACTTAATTTAGATGACTTCCCAAAATACAGAAGTTTTTACCTCAGAAGGAATAAATTATTGGAATAACTGTTAGAGGTTGAGCAAAAAAAAAAAACGCATGAAGAAATAATTTGGGTTTTGGCTTACATATTTAATTTTACAGGAAAGCATCCTGCAAAATTACAAAATATTCATTTAATACAAAATACTCAATTAAAAAAGTTTAAAGTTCATGCATTTGTGTTTTCTTTCTCCTTTCTGGATTGCCTTAACTAACTGTTCTACTAGTATGGAGAGGTCTAATAATGCTGGGATAGATATAAAAGTAAAATTATTAATGGAAGTAGAGATTAAGCATATCTGTAGCTTATATCATTTATTTAGTTTACATTATTTAGTGAAATAAAATAACAAAAATTATTTTAATAATTTAATAAAATAATTTAAATAAAATAATTTAAAATAATAATTTAATAAAATAACAAAAATAATTAAAAACCTGAGCAGCAAAAGTCATTCAACTATATTTACATATAAGTCAGTTAATATCTAAGATAATTGAATTTTTAAAACTGGAGAATTTATGTTCTCTAAAAGTATGTTGAAATAATGCATATACCTACTAGATAATTGTGTTGACAATGTGAACTTGGATGTGGAAAACAGGCATTTATATGTTAATACCTACAAGCAATATTTTTCATTAAGAATATAAAAGCATTAGAAGTTTGTTTTTGTAGGCACCCATTATTTTGTCTCATACATTCTTTTTCTAAATGCTTAAGATCTCATTTTTGATTTACTACTCTGTAAATTATTAATAAGCAAACAAGCATATCAAATACATAAATTATATAACATTTTAAAGGATACTTGATTGGTATAATTTCTTTGTTGTTAAATTGTGGACAATATCTTTTCCTACCTTTGCTAATGAATGGCAACTTGCAAAATTTTAGAGGCTAAAAATTATCGTAGCCAACTCTTGAACTTTGTTACAATATAAGTACTCTAGAAGAAGTTTACAGCTGATTTTCAAAAGAATTAGAAAATTCTACCACTCTTTCAGATTTAGGTGGGAATTTATTATAAAAGCAATAGGTGTAGAACAGAATTGAAACAATACAATTATATAAACACATACTTTTAATTTTTTTATTTATTAGAGAAATACTGACATGCATTTTAATGCATCTAATTTCTAGAACATGTAGAGTGCATTTATACTCATTCATCCTCCCTTAAACGCACTGATGCTTTATTTGAGTGTCTACATATAAAATATAGATAACTCCTATATATGAGTTTTTTAAAGCAGATCTTCATTCCCACATATTTAGAGTCAAAAGTTCTGACTTGCAGCCGAATAATTATCTTAAATAACTCAAAGTAGTACTGATGCAGAATTTTGAAGCCCCACTTGAGAAATTTGAATTTCCTTCTCTGAGTCACCTAAAGGCACAGATTCTTAATAAACCAATATTTCCCAAACAATCATTTATCTTATACTTAGGCATTTTCCCAAATAATGACCATTGTGGAAATCCTTCTGTTGTATTTTCCACGTGGCCAGCTAACAACTTCTCTTCCCAGTCTAAGATACTTTATACTGTTTCTTTTCTTATAAATAAGTGCAAGTTTGTGTGTAAGATTATTTATTCCTATTTGTTTCCCTGTGTCTCTTTCTCTTCCCTTCTCAGCTATTGCTATATGTGGCTACTTGTCTTGCTTTTTTACAGCAAATAAATGTATTATGACTCTCTTATGGAGCACTGAACACAAGTTCAAATTCTGGATATGCCATTTTGTCACAAGGGAAGATGGTGAGTTTCCTGAACTCTCTCAGCCTCAAAGTTGTTCTGCACATCAAATCAATATGTGTATGCTAAGTGAAAATACCCTTCCTAATTTCATTACAAATCTGGCTATGAGACAGATAAAAATGTGTATTGCTTTTCTGAACACTACTGTAGTAAGTGCTGTTTGGCTTTTGTCGATCTTAAATCTATAGGTCTTGAAAACTCTTCTTCCCAAGGGCACTGATTTCCTTCTAATTTCAAAATTATGTAGTCTGGTAGCATTTGACTCATCCTTTCTTAAAATTCTCTTTCTCTTGACTTCTGTGATTCTACTCTGTCCCAGTTTTTTATTTTCAACCCTAAAAGGTTTTTGCTAGTCTCCTCATTCTCTTACTTTATCCCAGGCTTCTATTCTTATCTTTATGCTGCTGTTTTTCTTGAATGGGTTTTTTCCAAATACAGAACCCCTCTCCCAGAGTGGAATATCTATCCCAGATTTCTTGCTTGACTTTTAGCCTTATAAAATTTCCACTAATCCTCTCCATTTGTATGTGGGTCAGACATCTGATTTACTAAATTCTTTATATCCTCCCATCTTTCCTTTTGTGTTTCCAATGCCTGTGAATGGCCCCGACAACTATCCATGCAGGCATAATCCTAGACTCTTCCTTTTCAATTACCCTCCATGTTAGTCAAGCTTCTCCAGAGAAACAGGACCAACAGAATATATGAAGAGAAAGACTTATTTTAAGGAATTTGCTCACATAATTGGGAAATCCTGACAAGTCCAAAATCTTCAGAGTAGGCCAGCAGGCTGGAGACCTGGGGAAGCATTGCAATTCAAGTTCAAAGGCTTGCTGGCAGTATTCCCTCTTCTTCCAGGGAGGTCAGTCTTTTTCTATTAAGGCCCTCAGTTTATTGGATGATGCCCATCCACATTATGCAACCTAAGTAACCTCATAATGTAAGCAGGGTAATCTGCTCTACTAAAAATCTGTTGATTTAAATTTTAATCTCACCTAAGAACTACCTTAACAGAAACATCTAACATAATGTTTGACCAAATATCTCGGTACCTTAACCTAGCCAAGGGGACACATAAAATCAACCATCAGAGTTTCTCACCACAAAATT